>NW_027551570.1:1186820-1467828 GCF_008692635.1 Crocuta crocuta
CCCCCCCCCCCAGTATTTTGAATATGTCATCCCATTCTCTTCTGGCCTGAAATGTCTCTGGTGAGAAATCTGTCAATAGCCTTATGAGGTTTTCCTTGCATGTAATTTTTCTCTTGCTGCTTTCAAAATTCTTTGTCTTTGACTTTTGACAATTTAATTATGTGTATTTCAGTGCAGCCTTATTCAGGCTCACCTTATTTAGGGTGGCTTTTATGGATGTGGATCTGTATTTCTCTGCCCAGGTTTGGGAAGTTTTTAGACATTAATATTTAAATATTCTTTTATGTCACTTTTTTTCTTTCTGGTATTTCCCTTATGCAAATATTGTTTTTATTTCCATGTGTCACACAAGTTGACAGGCTTTGAGTTTTTAAATTATTTATCTTTTGACTAGATAATTTCAAATGTTTTATGCTCCAGTTTGCTGAGTCTTTCTTCTGCATTATCTAATTTGCTTTCGAAACTCTAGTGAATTCTTCATTTACTGTGTTTTATAAATTGGGATTTTTGGTGTTTTCTATTCTTTTAATTGTTTCTACTTTACTAAATGTTCATTTTTTTCATGAATTGTTTTTTGAGTTTCATTCATTAGTCTGCCTGTTCTTGTAGTTCACTAAACTTCCTAAGAGGATTTTTCTAAACTCTTTATCTGACAGTTTATAGATCTCCATTTCTTTAGGGTCAGTTATTATAGCTTTATTAGTTTTCCTTGGAGGTAATATATTTACCTGATTTTTCATGATCTTTGATTCTTTACATTGGAATCTGTGCAGTTAAGTAATCAGGCTCCCCTTCCAGATTTTACAAAAAGTTTACGTTTGCAAAATAGATCTTTATCAATCAGCTCAGTTAGGTTTCTGGGTGTGTTTGCTGTTAATGTCCTTGGGAACATAGGCCTATTATTAGGGTCTACTTGGGGGTGGTAACTGTTCTAGTTCTGAGTCAGAGCTGGGTGCTGTGCCACTGGCTGAGAGAAGCTGGATAGGAACCCTGGCTTGGTTTTTTATCCAAGTGAAGCTGTGGAATGGGCTCCACAGTTGCCTAGGTTCTCTTGTTAGCTTACTAGGTGGTTGGTACTGAGTATTATAGTTATTAGTAAATGGTCCCTCAGCTTCCTTGTTCTGGCAGGGCAGGACCCAGGCCCTGATTATCTTATTTGAGAATGTAACTCAGTTAAGAATGTGCACTTAATTCCCTGGTCAGGTGAGGCCACCATTTTTATGCAAAAGGGGGAAGCCATGCGTTGTGTTCCCCATTTAAGTACCACTGTAAATGGTACTTTACCACTGTAACTGGGCTGTTGGATGAGCAGTGCAGATTTCTGTGTGCTGTGATTAGACTGTCGGCTCAGATAGGCTAAAGGCTGTTTTCAGCAATGAGTGGGACTATAAATTAGTTTCCATGTCTGGGCACAGTAGAAGCAGCAGCTCTAAAGGTAAAAAACAAAAACAAAAACAAAAAAACTCCTTAACTCCAGTCAACCTACACCCCAGGTCCCTTTCTGAACCGAGACATTGGCTTTGCACTGCAGACTATCAGCTATGCCTGCCCATCTTTGCTCAAGTTGCTCATGTACAGTGGATGTGGTTATATTTCAGCTTACCTGCCTGGTAACCAGCCTTTCTGCTACCTCTCAATCCTCTTTTGCCAATGACATTTCAACCCCTGATGGTATCTGTGGATGTTGCAAAGGCTAATGGTTTACTTGGATAATTTCAGAGTTTTTAGAAAGCTCCTCTTGTGTCTTGGGCTTCCCCCAGGCTCCCTAAGCCCCTTTTCTTCTGGGCTCCAGTTAAAACGATTTGCTCAGTTGCATTCTTACAAGAAGGGCAAAGAAAGGAGAAAGGAAACCAACTCTCCTTAGGTTGCATGACATTAGACCTGGAACCAGGTTTGGCAAGGGTAGGATTTTTAAATAGTCCATTAAGTTTAGCACCAAAACTTATGTTTGGAGGTCTCTTCTTATCATGTGAAATGTTCATAATTGACTATGTTATTGAGATAAAAGGGACAAATCTTAACAAGATCTTTTAATGGACACCAGTAAACATGTAAGTGGCTTTATTTTTTGGATGGAGATGATTCAATTAAGATCCCAATGCAAAAACTGTATTTTCCACTTGCTAGAAAGGCAGTGAGCCAAGGAAGAAGAAAATAAAATATATCAAAAATTATGATTTTTGACCTGTTAAATTTTACCCAATGGATCTTAAGGGGCAAAATGACACATAAACACAAAACTTTAGAAAGTGGCTCAAGTGATTGCAAGCTGTTCTCTGAGGAGAGGTTTCAAAATATTATTTAAAAAAATCAAAATGTGAGCAAAAGTTTTAAGTAATGGGACGGCAGCAAAGATTCGGTCTTGGCAACAAACATTGATATTCCCCAACTGACTTGAATTTGATTGTGCCGAATGAGTAATGCTCATGAATTAATGTAAATTATTTATTGAAATTCTTATGCCTCGCCTTCAGCAGAACCTTGTCAGAGGAGAATAGATCCCCATAGAACACTACCCTGAGCTTTCTGTCAGGAACACTTTAAATTACTCACATAAAGATGCTTCTGCATCTACTCATAGAAGTAGTTGGAGCCTCAAAATGCCCCATAGTGAATAAATACCATGTGAGCAACTCTCTCTGACTGACTCATTGCCTTCAGTGGACATTTGTCAGAGAAGGCAGGAGTGTAAGTCCTGGTGTGTGAAGTAGGTTTCTGACTGTTTAGAGTTGAGCTTCGTTTCCTGTTTTTTCTAATTCTTGCTCTTGTTCTCCCTCAACTTAGAGTTTTATGTAAAAAGCTAACATCATGACCATCTGATTTTCTCAGTGTGTCTCTGTCCTTTATTTCTAGGAGAGAGAGACAGCGTGAGCAGGGGAGGGTCAGAGAGAGAGGGAGACACAGATTGAAACAGGCTCCAGGCTCTGAGCTGGCAGTCAGCACAGAGCCCGACGCAGGGCTCGAACCCACGAACCACGAGATCATGACCTAAGCGAAGTCAGACGCTTAACCGACTAAGCCACCCAGGCGCCCCTCTTTGTAATTTTTTTAATACTTACTATTAGCATCAAGTAGATGGTGCCACTATTTGGTATGACACAGAGGACTTTATACGTTGCTAAGTTAAGAAAACAAATTAATGAAAACAAAGATAGATGCTATGAGATAACTGATTTTTACCATCTAAATCTAAATATCCATATTTCAAACTATGGAAATAATTTGCAAAATTTAACTTTGAAATATAAATACATATATATTGAAGAACCTAAAAAGGACAGAAAGAGCAATGACAAAAAATTTCCAAATACAATAAAGTGGTATTTCTATGAATTCAGTAAATCTTACTTACCCACCAACTGCAAGATCATGATCTGAGCCGAAGTCGGACACTTAACTGACGGAGCCACCCAGGTGCCCCAGTAAATCTTACTTTAGTTGCAAGTAAATTCTTCCTTTTTCAAAGCTCTCATCCTATTTATCAATTTATTCTCAAGTTTTAAACTGTCAATTTCCACTTTAGTGGCTGCATTATAATTTTTGTTAGTAATTTGCTGTCTTATGTCGTTTAGGACACGAGTACACTTTGTACTAAAATGTCTCAATATATCCTGAAATAACCTTATCGTTGAGGTTATTCTGCCCTTTTATAGTAGAGGGAGGTGATGGCATTGTGACTGTTCTAGATTTTAATTGCTTCTTGTGGACTTTCTCTGACTCAGCAAGTTGCAAAGACTCAGCAACTTTTCCAAGAGTCAAGTGAACTATAAAGCCAATGTCTTTATACTCATAGTGTTGTACATTATGAGCATAAGTTTCCTATTTGAGGAAGTGAGAGCCAAATGGATTAAGTATCCTGAGATTTCCCCCTGACACCTCTCTTTCTCCTTTCAACTTCTATCAATGCTATAAATAATGAATCTAAAGCAAGAAAGATGCTGGAAGCAAGTAGCCACTAGGGATATTATTTACTTCATGTTTTTAGAGATTTAAAAAGTAAGGATAACTAACGAATTTATTTGAGGTGTTAAATGCATTGCTATACTGTGCATATAATACAAAACTCTGTATACATGGAGTTTGGGAAACATTTTCAGTATAGTAGAAAGAAATTGGATAGACCTTTGAGACAGTTACCAGATTTTCAAGTCTCAGTTCTAGTGTTAAGTAGTTTCACAACCTTGGAAGACATTTTCCTCCTCTGAGGTTCAATGTCTTTATAGAAACAATGTTTAATATAAAAATCTTAAAAAATAACCTGTTCCAGAGTTATTGTAAATATCACACAAGTAACATAAACAGTGATTGGAATATAATAAATTCTTAGTGAACATTATTCAATTAAAGCTTCAGAAATGTACTGCTAAAACATTTTCTGAAAAGTGCCTTCAAATGATGAAATATATATTTTAAAATGCTTATTTACATGATGAATATGTATCAGTGGGTCTTCTTTCCCTGGGACCACCAGTTTGCTCTTGACATCATAGGTAAGAGGAAGTAAAAGCTTGGATTGAGGAGTTAGATACATTTTTTAAAATATAGTTTATTGGCAAGTTGGTTCCCATGTAACACCCAGTGCTCATCCCAACAAGTGCCCTCCTCCATGCCCATCACCCCCACCCCCCATCAACCCTCCATCTGCTCCCAGTATTTAAGAGTCGCTTGTGGTTTGTCTCCCTTCCTCTCCCCTATGGTCCTCTGTTAAGTTTCACCTGTTCCACATGTGAGTGAAAACATATGGTGGATACATTTTTTTAATGAACATTTATTGGATGCTACTGCATCATTATTTCAAATATTTTCAAAAAATTTATGTATTATTTTTTATACTTCTCATACCTAGCTCAGGAGTGTGTAGGATTACCTCCTTTATAGATGAAGAGGCAGAAGCTCCAAGGCAATTCAGTTGATTGTTTTTTCCCTTTTTTTTTTTTTTTAAGGAAAGTGTAGAGTGATGACCATATTCAGGTGAAAAGAGACACTGTTGATAACTCAGGATCTGTCTTTTCTTGAGGCCTAAGTGTATATAACAGTGAGGCTACATGTTTATGTCTGGAGATGTGGGCTTTGCACCACTAAGTTTCAGAAAAGTTTCATATCTTCTTGACAACACAAGATACACCACATTTTAAAAATTATTCTCCATGAGGTAGACTGGTTTGGATATATACATATTAGCTTCCTGTTTAAATAATTAAGCATGTAAGCTAATTTCCTCACTTTACTGAAAGTGGAAATGGACTAAGGATTGCCAAGTAAAACATGATGAAATGATAGGACCAGTATCACTCATCCTCTCTATGGCTGTGTTAGTGTGTTTGCATATTAGAAGTCTTTGGTTATCTTTTATCACTCTTTGTAGGGAGGGTTCTTCAGTTCTCGGGATGGAAGGGTCACTAAACCCTCCCTAATCACTTCCATGATGCTGTCTCTTCTCAAGAGAAGCTGAGTGGCTAGTTCTTGGATTGATTTATCTGCTGCCTGCTTTGTGAGCCACCACCAGAGGGCTGGTCACAGGGTAAAGTAGGAATCCATCCAAGTTCAAGAAAAGGGAATTACCTCTGAAGATTCTCATGTGCTAATGTAGAGGAATAGAGGGGAGAGAGGAAGGTTTATTTTTTAATATTAATAGATTTAAACCCCAACAGCTACTGTGACCCCCTATAATCAAGTAGCCTCCAAGGTACAGGAGATTGGTATGCAATATCTAGTGTTCTGGGGACAATATTTAAAATTTGTCTATAGATATTTCAGGGTCACATGTCCTTTGATGCTTATCTCATATGCATTTGAAAAAAGAATCGATTGCCATATCTCTCTGCCCAGTGCTTTTTACTGGACTCTGGTTTCTTAAATATAATAATTGAAAGGTAAGGAAGCGGGGCGCTTGGGTGGTTCAGTCAGTTAAGCATCGTACTGTGGGCTCAGGTCATGTTCTAACAGTTCAAGCCCCACATCAGGTTCTGTGCTGACAGCTCAGAGCCTGCTTCAGATTCTGTGTCTCCCTCCCTCTCTTTCAAAAATAAACAAAAGAAATTTTTTAAAAAGGTAAGAGGTTTATGTAACTATGAGGTGTAAAACTTTTTTTTCTTTTTACAAATAGTTTATTGTCAAGTTGGTTTCCATATAACACCCAGTGCTCATCCCCACAGGTGTAATAGTTTTTAAAGGAACAGAAAGATGTTATATGGAATACTATCAGTAGAAAAAGGAATAATCACTCTGTCAAAGACACAGCTACAAAATTGGTTATAGAGTTGGGGAAGATCACAAGAAACCAGGCTTAATTCCTACCTTGCCTACAGTGTAAGTTGTGAACACTCGAATAAGTCATTTGACCCTGCAAGACCAGTGCTGTCCAACCAAAATTACAGCAACAAACTCAAGCTTTGGATGCAATTTGCTTATGGAAAAATAGGAAAATACCTTCTCATAAAAGTTTCTTTTAGACTTAAATAAGATAGTGCATATCAGTGACCTAACATGATAAATACTCAGCATATATCTTAACATATTTAGAATAAAAATGCATAATGGCCAAGATAGCGGAGATGTTCTTCTCATGGGGCAAATCTGTAACTATAGAGCATAGCATTTTGCCAGTTCATAAAAACTAACATCTGTCATTGCTTGTCCTTTTCTTCTGCTGGCAACCCCTGGATTTTTCATTCAGGCCTTTCCCTGAACAAGGAGTGCTATATGATCCAAACCCTGATCATCTACACCTGGAGTTTGAATTTAGGGAAGAAAGGTCCAGGAAGGACCTCATTCCAATGGAGCATTCCAGGAGAAACTATCCATTTACTCCCACTGCCTGCTTCCCTGGGCCATCACTGGATGCTGTCCTTTCTGAGGCCTCATTATTCAGTTTTTCCTTTGATACTTCAAGATTCCCTATAGCTTCTACATAAATTCCCCTCTTTGATTAGTAGAATCAGTTTCTGCCAAATACTCTGGGCTAAAAACTGCACTTCTAATCCCCACAAACTCTCTTGATTTTAACACCTCTCCTGTCCTAATATCTATTTCAATACTTTGGAGAGATTCTTAAGCTAACTGTGAGATAAACAGTCACTCACATTTTGTCCGGTATCTACTAGCAGGTTTTCTGGTCTGTTAGGCTATCGTGTCTAGGAAGGTAGCCACATGTAGCTATTTACATTTAAATTGAAATTAAAATTTAGTTGCTTATTTGCCCTAGGCGACTTTCAAGTACTCAAGAACTACATCTGACCAGTGGCTACTGTATTGGACAGTACAAAATTAGAATATTTCTGTCATCTCAGCAAGTTCTATTAAACAGCATTGGTGTAGGCCTTTCCAAAACACTGGTTCAAAAAATTGACTAAAGGTTGAGATACTTATTTTTGAAGGTTGTTGAATAAAGACAAAATGGAGTTTTCAGTAAGAAAAAGAATTATTTGAAGAATGGAGATTAAATATGTCTTGCAAAAGAATAAAAGTTAAAAAAATTATAGTGAGGATAATTACAATGCTTTGAGAAAGAGTGCATATGGAGATTAGTAGACATTCAGTATCTTAATTTTTCCTTTGATGATTAAGAGATCCTTTTCCACAGTGCTCTTCCTTTAGGACATAGAGGAATTAAATTACAGTGTTAGTTTCCTAAGTAACTTCAGGAACTTTCTAGTCATTCTTCCTCATTTTAGAGCAAAGAGGAGTGTCCAGAATACATAGGTTACTTTCTAGGTCACACGGCTTAATTACCTGCAGAAACAACATGAGAACAACACACATCTCCTGAAGTCTTAATCTGAATAGTTGTTCTCTCTTGGACAAGGTATATTCAGGAAATCTACCTCAAAATCATTTATGGATTGTTATCTTAACCCAAGATATTAAAATCACAGCTTTCCCTGCCTCCGGTGAAATGGGTAATCGTGTCACTGCCATTTAACATGTATCCAAATTTCTCTAAAGGCCAGAGTAAAGGAAGTCAGCCCCCCAGAGGTAATAACTAAGACTGACCCTGAACTGTCTAAATCTCATCCCCTGAAATTTCCAAGTCCCTATCTACTTTCCCAAGCAACTGAGGAAATTAAGTCATCTTTTGCAGGTGTATTTTGTTTAGGTAAAGGTCTTCAGAGCTAAAATAACATATTGCAAAAGATGGAAAAAAAAATATATGTGTATATTTGTAGAATTTTTTATCATGTATATATATCGAAAGCAGTAACTATTTTACATGAAAGGTTGTAGGTGAGGAAAAGCAAAATTGTCAAGCATATAAACCTGCATTTAATTAGGTCAGTTTCTAAGAGTCACATTCATATGTATATAAGTGAATATATATTTTTGTCCTTCAGGCCTAAATCTGCCAGGTTTTCAGTTCCGGGACTGACTCAGGACAGTCTTTAAGTTTTACATTTCCTTAAGTGGTTTAGTACTGGCTTGGCCAAAGTCTCCCTGCCTGCCTGCCAAGTCTCCCTGCCTGTTACACATTTGATGGCTTCCTTCTGGGACTTGCTAACTTCTGCTGTCTGACAAATGAATTAACAACAGGATATCATCAGAGTGGCTTCTAGATAATTAATGTCCATTTGACATTTCGGGGAGTTTATGTATTGAAAGACATTTGCTTTTAATGTATACTCCTATCCTCACCTTTGCTTGGAATTTTTTTTTCCAGCTATTCTTTACAATGTTTTTGGAATAATATTCATGTTTCCTCTCCCAGGCTAAATCAAATTTCATGTACTTTGCTTACCTTCTTTCACGATTCCTGGTCTCTTTTCCCAGTGTTCTCATTGATTGTAAACTGGGTCATTACTGACATTTAAGACCTACTGCCCCACTCAATTTTATACTTTTCTTAATACTTTCTTCTGAGCCGGTTAAACCATTGTTCTGTGCTTCAGATGGTCAGCAGTGCCACAGCATGGAAGTCATTCCCTCTAGGAGACTGGAGATCTCAATTTTCAGAGAAAATCATAATCAGGGATAATTTGCTTTTTGAGAAATGGTAGAACCCAGCAGAATACTGTTTTGTTTGTTTGTTTTAATAAAAATCTTCTGATCCTGTTTACCACCTTTTCAGGACAGAAGCCAAGTAAAGTAATCCTTAAATTCAGTGTAACAAAAACTTCCTTAATCTACCTGTAAACATGTTGTTTTCCAAACAAGTGTAGATATTTATGTCCTCGGATCCCAAGTCTGAATTTTGAGATGTCTTTTAATAATTTTCCTTAGCACCTATTATATAGTCTTGGATACATCAGTCGCCTTCCTGAAAATTAGGCTTTTCCTACAAGTCCTTGAACTATGCTGTACAGAGTAGAGAGGTAGAGAGTGACGGTTACAAATCCAGACTATTGATTCAGATTGCTTGGATCCTACCTAATCTCCACTGTTAATTCTCTCTTTACTTTTCTCAACTGTAAAATAGAAATAATAGAACATCCTTTATAGGATGCTGTTAACATTGAAAATGAAAATATAAAGAGAGACTAGAAACATTAATTTTATTATAAAACAATGATAATTTATTATCATAAATGAGAAGTCTATCTTTAGTAGCCTTGCCCAATAATCGATGCAAGTCTTTTTTGTCTTTTAGGTTCAAAGAGGCTCATAGGAAGCCTAGAGCATTAGAAGTCCATTTGCAACTAATATTTCCCTCTTTAAAGAAAAAGTGAATCAGGTGATCTATGTGTTTTTTGAAGTTTAAACTCATGACTGTGTGCAAATCTGCTCTTCTTACTATTCCTTAGGATAACTAGCTAAGCAGCTAAATCAAAGGTCCAGACAAAAGTGGTTTAAAAAGAGATATTTGTTTCCCTTTCCTGTAACGTTCCAATCTTAAGTAGTCCAGATTTGATATGGTCAGGCTATTCAGCTCTCACAAGCAGGAGTACATTCTAGCTGCAGAAAGAAAAGGACAAAGGAAGACACATCCATTTTCCTGAAGAGCATAAACTGAATGTTGGACTCCTGTCCATATACTTTTACTTAGAACTCACGTTGCCACATCTATGCACAAAGGTTGAAAAGTGTCTTTAGCTGGCAGGCCGTGCTAATTCCACATCCCATCTAAAATTTAGGGGTTCTATTACTAAATTAGAAGAATGGATATATATGGGCAACTAGTACTGCCTTCTACAGTCTACTCTTCTTGTACCTATTATTACTTAATCCTCCCCAAAGGAATCAAAGTTCCATCTCATTATTGCATTTACTGCAAAGTCCCAGGTCCTGAGGCTTGATGAAATACTTTCCTTCAGTTATGTGTGTGTCCATTCTTCTGTCATCTAAAAGCTAAAAGTTTTTGACTTCTCTCTCAATCCTTACTATTTCCAATATAGTATGATGGAGAATGGAGTGAGCACAGAATATCTACAACAAACACTTCTCTTTGGAGAAGGCATGGAACGGGGGACACAAAGTAGGTGTTTGTCATAACAGTTATGAAATCTTGCTAGACAAGGACTATCAACATTACCAGTCTCCCCATGGGTTAAGTTTCTAGTTGAGCATATCTAGTAGTTGTTACCTAGGGGTCTATTTTCTTCCGTGGTTCAGGGATTTTCCTCTTGGACGTTTTCCCTTGTATTTTAGCCATAACATGAACTTCTGAAATGGGCATTGAGTAGAATTCCCCGCTGGAGGACCATGCAGCCCTGGGGTTGCCTGAGGTATTAAATAGCCACAGGCTTTGAGATGAGACTGGTAGTTCCTTTAACAGTAAAACACTCTCAAAAACCTGGAAGGTCTATTTGCTTTTAATCAAATTTCTATATGCCAGAAAGATGGTCAGATATATAAAGTAAATATATGTTTCTATACTTGAAAATTTTTCTCCTTTCTGTCCTAGCCTCAGTGGTTGGCCCACCTCCATCTTTTCTGACTTAATGGAGGATCCATGAAATCCTATTGAATAAAGTTTGGATGACATCTTCAGTTGGATTCCTAGGAGATAAAACCTGAGATAAGTGTTCATGTGAAAATTATTCAATAGTAAGTACTATCAAGGAAAGCCAGTAAAAGAGCAGGAAAGTGGGACAGGATATGAAGGATGGCAAGCAATGCCAGTGGAGGGAAATATTACCTCAGTTGCCCCAGGGGAGGAGACAGCAGTGGACATCACACCTTTAATGTTCTAAACAAGTCACAATGAAGCTGGAGTGCTTATTCTTCTGCATTCATTGGCCATTGCGTTGGGTTACATGAAGGAATTTGTATTTATAGGCACTTCTGGATTTCCCCATTTGAGGCACATCAATTCCAGCGAGCCAAGGGCAGTATGACATAAAAGACATGCAGGTGTTGTCTGCAGGGGGGAGAAGCAGTCCTGGAGTTCGTGTGCACTAAATAGGTAAAGGGATCACACTGAATATTGTCAGAGCATTACTACATGGTGGCATGATTCACTGAGAAGGCCAGTGTGGTCTACCGAGTTTAATGTGGTTTTAACTTGCATTTTTGTATTAACGAGTCTTAGGAATTTGAACATCTTTTCACATTTAGCAGCACTTTCTATTTCCTTTTCTATCAAATGACTATTATATCTTCAGATAATTTTAATTTCCATAGTTGTGTTCTTTTTCTTCTAGATTTTCAGAAACTATTAATTAAGGAGATGGGTCATTTCTCTCTGGCGTGAGTTATAGGTATTTTACCTTTTTCTAACCAACAATTGTTTCTTCAAAAAATGGGCTATGTTGATGTTTTACTGGTAAGCGTTACTGCTGTTGTTTGTGTTTTTGAGGTATTTTGTGTGGTGGTACTATGGGAATGCCTTTTTTATGATCAATAATTACATTAATTGGATTTTTCTAAACTTGAGGCTTTCCTGGGATATTTGGTTTTGATCCGTAGTGATGTTTTTCTGGCTAATATTCTTCATTTATCTTAGTATGATGGTCTTGTATATATTTTTAAACAGTATTTCTGCTGATGCTATGTCAAACTCCGCTTAATTATTGTTTACTGGAGTCTCCTGGAGTGTGCGGAGACGGCAGGGAGGCTGCCAGAAGAAACAACACAACTACACACCTTTCTTCTACTCTACTGCCAAAGATTCAGACTGCTTCCCACAACTATGGCTTTGCTGTGGGATTCCTTGAGTCCAGGTTGACAAATGGAAAACATGGCATTTGTATTTCAAAGCAATCTCTTCCCCTGCCCCCGGTACTTTCTAAAATCTATTGTTGCTTGGTCCTTGTGCCACAACTGTGCTTTATCTCTTCACTTACTATTTTGTGTGACTGCTTTCCCAGCTGCTTATATATTCCCAGTTTCCGTGAAATTAAGCTTATAGGGATTTCTCTTTCATTCCTCTTTTTGCATGTGTGTAGGTTTGGTGGTTATTGCCAGAAACATATTTATAATAGAAGTTTTAGTCTTCTGGAAAATAATCTTGCAGAGAATTCTTGTAAGTAGACAGCAGCCACATTTCTGCAGAATTAAATAGGGAAGACTTACAAAGATAGTTCTGAAAGAGCATGAAATAAACTAATGGAGAGAGTAACAGCTTTGGAATTTAACAAGCTTACATTTGTGTGGTGCTCATCTACTTACTGGTTGATTTATCAGAGGCAAATTACTACACCATTCTAAGCTTGTTTCCCTCTTTTGTAAAATATCAGTAATATTTTCATCAGTGTATTCTTAACAGGATTAAATACAATATTTTTTTACCTCATCTAGCCATATGTGTTGATTGTTACATATTTAATTTGAATATTTAATTACATATTCAATAATAGTTAATACAGGCAGAGTACTAGACAGACAAATGACTGGAAATAGTTTAAAATTATCTAATAGGTAGGCAAGTTAATATAGACAGCTGTTAAAATTTGTGAAGATAACTTGCTTATTGATTTCGAACAATATTGGAAGTTACTTTCACTTAAAATCAAAATATAGTGGTTGATGGTTAATTTTCTGTGTCTATTTGGCTAGGCTAGATACTCCCTTGTGGAATCAAATACCAGTCTAGATGTGAAGATATTTTTTTAAATGTGATTAAAAATCAGTAGACTTTATAGAGCATAATCTGTTTTACTCACTGTCCATGGGCTACATCCAAAGTTTCAGGTCCTAAATAAGAAGGAATTCTGCTTGAGTTTCTAAATTTCAAGTTCAAGATTGTAATATTGTGGGAGGAAAAATTATTTTCCCTTTACCCTAAATTCTTATTTTATTTTTATTTTTTTATTATTTCTAAATAATTATTATTTCTAGGGGAGGGTCAGAGAGAGAGGGAGTCACAGACTGAAAGAGGCTCCAGGCTCTGAGCTGGCAGTCAGCACAGAGCCCGACGCGGGGCTCGAACCCACGAACCGCGAGATCATGACCTAAGCGAAAGTCGGACGCTTAACCGACTAAGCCACCCAGGCGCCCCCCCTTTACCCTAAATTTTTAGCTGAGTCCTCCCTGTAATTAAAAAAATGAATAATAGGAGAAAAACAGAAGTTTAATAACAGACATACCTCCTGTATGTATGTATGTGAGATAGCTAGGAAAACTGAGTACCTCCCTGAAACAGCCCAAGGTACCACCTTAAATACCATCATCAACTAAAGACAAAAGAAGTTGGGTTGGGGGTAGCCAGTTTTGGAAGGTATCAAGTAAAACACAGTAAGTAAGAAAGTGGTGAGGATTTCTAGAGATTGCCTGGTAAAGAGAGAGACACCCTTAGAAATGAAGAATTCTCTTATACATCTAAATGTCTCTCACAAAAGGTTGATTTCTACTTTTTTTTCAGATCATTTCCTATGTCTGCTGTATTGTAATGATCAGCTCACAATAATCCTTATGCCACAGAGGCATATTTTTGGGTGATATGTTTGGCTCTCCAGTTGATAGATTTCTTCCTATCTCATCAAACCAGTGTCTTGGTCCTGAGGCCAGTCTAATTAAACAGTAGTGTCCTTGGATATGGGCTTTCAGATTTAGGCCTTTATGGTATGAGCAATCTTGTATTTAATACGAGGCATTGCAATAGAAACAAAAGAAAAATGAAGGTAAATTGTTGGAGCAGACTATAAAACCAGTCTGAGTCCTTAGGGCAACCAGTCCAGAAGATTTCTAGCTGACTGGCTCAAAGCATCTGCTGTTTGAAGGTCTTTGATGATGTCAGCGTGTTCAGGTAAACTTTGTGAGAGGCCCACAGAGCAAGGGGCATGAGGATTGTATATACAAGCATTGCTGTGGTTATTTCTCCGATATTTGCATCAAGTTATGCCCCCTCAGTTTGCAGGCATCAGAAAAAATGACTAATAACAAAAACTACACAAGTCCCAAGGAGGGGAGAAAATTGCAAACTTCAGTTTGGAAATTTATTGCTAGATTTTGAAGAAACTAGAAGAATTCAAGATCCAGTCTGTAATTAGAAAATAAAACCTCAAAACCAATAGCACTAGAATCTAGTTACTTACAAAGGTGCAAACATAATTTTTCTGTGATCGTTCAGATCTCTACTATACTAAAAATAATCACAGTAAAACTTAAGTCTAGTTTGAATAAATTTGGTCTGATTTTTTATATAAGTGGAACAAGAATATAGCTCTTGGCCATATTGGATCTTTTTACATATGCTTTCCTGGAACTTTTCATAAGGAATCTCATTGAAACTTTTTTTAAAGTATCATTTTCATACAATGTTAGTTTCAGCTATACAACATATTGATTCAACAAGTCTATATGTAATACTATGCTCACCACAAATGTAGCTACCATCTGAAACCATATATACTGTACTGTTGACTACATTCCCTATGCTTTTTTCTTCATAGCTTATTTTATAACTGAAAAAATTTAAATCTAAATCCCCTTTATCTATTTCACTCACAACTCCCCCACCCCCCAACCTTTCCTCTGGGAACCACCAGTTTGTTTCGTATATTTAAGAGTCTCTTGGGTTGTTTTGTTTTTTAGATTCCACATGTAAGTGAAATCATGGTGTTTGTGTTTCTCTGACTTATTTCATTTAGCATAATACCTGCTAGGTCTTTCCATGCTGTGACCAATACATTCTAGCGTTAGTGTGTATATGTATAATACCTTCTTTGTCCATTTCTCTATAAATGGACACTTGGGACACTTGGGTTGCTTTCATGTCTTGGCTATCATAAATAAGGATGGGATGAACATCAAGGTGCATATATTTTGTTGAATAAGTGTTTTTGCTTTTTGGGGGGGTAAATACCTAGTAGTGAAATTATTGGATGATAGTAATTTTTGGAGGAAACTCCACACTGTTTTCCACAGTGGTTGCACCAATTCACTTTGCCACCAATAGTTCATGCGGGTTCCCATTTATTCACATCCTCACCAACACTTATTTTTTGTCTTTTTGATACTACCCATTCTGATTTCTATGACATGATACCTCATTGTGGTTTTGCTTTGCATTTCCTCTTAAGGATCTTTTATGTATCTGTTGGCCACCTGTATCTTTTTTTGGTGTTGACTTGTACAAGATCTTGATATAATTTGCAAATATTTTCTCGCATTCAGTATGTTGCCTTTTCATTTTGTTGATGGTTTTCTTTGCTGCATTCCCAATAGTTTATTTTTTTATTCTGTTTCCCTTGTCTGGAGACATAGTCCTAAGTCTAAGAGATTAGTACTGGTTTTCTTTTAAGGGTTTCGTTGTTTAAGGTCTCACATTGAGGTACTTAATCCATTTTGAGTTTATTTTTGTATATACTATAAGAAAGTGGTCCAGTTTCATTCACTTGTACATAGCTGTTCAGTGTTCCCAGCACCATTTTTTTGAAAAAAATGGTCTTTTTCCCACTTGTATGTCCTTGTCATAGATTGATTGACCATATAAGCTATTTTGCTCCATCAATCTATGTTGATTATTGTGCCAATACCATACTGTTTTGATGAGGAGACCTTCGTAGTGTATCTTGAAATTTGGGATTGTGGTACCTCCAGTTTTGTTCTTTCTTCTCAATATTGCCTTGGCTTTTCAAAGTCTTTTATGGTTCCATAGAAAGTTTAGGATTATTTGTTCTAGTTCTGTGAAAAATGCTGTTGGTATTTTGATAGAGATTGCATTGAATCTGTAGATTGTTTTGGGTAGTATGGACATTTTAATAATATTCTTCCAGTCCACAGACATGGAATCTATTTCCATTTGTTTGTGTCTTCAGTTTCCTTCATCACGGTCTTACAGTTTTCAAAGTATAAGTAAGTCTTTTACTTCTATGGTTAAATTTATTCTCTAGAAATTTTATTCATTTTGTTGCAATTACAAATGGGATTATTTTCTTTTCTGTTTCTGCTACTTCACTATTAGCTTTTCTGGATTCATTGATCAGTTCTAATAGTTTTTTGGTAGAGTCTTCAGAGTTTTCTATATATATTCAGTATCATGCCATTGCTAATAGTGATAGTTTTACTTCTTCCTTATTGATTTGGATGCCTATTATTACTTGTCTGATTTCTATAGCTAGGACTTTCAGTATGGTTTTAAATAAAAGTGGTGAGAGGGTGACATCTTTGTCTTTTTTCTGACCCTAGAGGTAAAGCTTTCAGTTTTTCACCATTGACTATGATGTGCACTGTGGGTTTTTCATATAAGGCCTTTATGAGAGTGTTTATCATGAACAGATGTTGTATTTTCTTAAATGCTTTTTTTTTGCACATTTTGAGATGACTATATGGTTTTTATCCTTCCCTTGTTAATGTGATGTATCACAATGATTGAATCATAAATACTGATTCACACCCTTGTATCCCTAGCATACATATCCCTTAATCATGATGAAAAAAAAACTTTACTGTTATATTTGGTTTGCTAATATTTTGTTGAGGATTTTTGATCTTGGCCTGTGATTGTTTTGGTATTAGGGTAATGCTGGCCTCATTGAATGACTTTGGAAGTTTTCTTTCATCTTTCAGTTTTTGGGATAGTTTGAGGAAAAAAGGTTTAGGAAAAATAGCTGTATTGCTTAATTCCCAAAAACAAACACAGAAGGTCAAGCACAATGAGACAAGGGAACACAACCTCAGAAAAAGAACTGAAGGGAGATCAGCAATGTATGTAATGAGTTCAAAGTAATGATAGTTATGTGACTGGAATGATGAGTGGATGAACTCCCTGAAATAAAATTAGTAAAACTATGGATAGACCCATCAAGAAAAAGGAAAGAGGACCCAAAGAAGAAATAGGAAAAATAGAAACTAACACCACAGAAATACATAGAATTACGCAAAAAAACTTATGAAAAATTATATTCCAAAAATTTGACAACTTAGAAGAAATGGATACATTCCTAGAAACACACAATGTTCAAAAATGAGTTAGGGACAAATAGAAAATCTGAATAGACAAATTACTAGTAATGAAACTGAAGCAGAAAAAACCAAAAACTCCCAACAAGTTAAAGTCTGGGACCAAATAGCTTCACAGGCAAATTCTACCACACATTTGAAGAAAAGGTAGTACCTATTCCCCTCAAACTAGTCCAAAAAAAATAGAAGATGAAAAAGCTTCTAAATACATTCTGAAAGGCCAGCATTACCCTGCTACCAAAGCCAGATAAATAAACTACAAAAAGAAGATAACAACAGGCCAATATTCCTAATGAACATAGATGCAAAAATCCTTAATAAAATATTGTTTTAAATAGTTTATTGTCAAGTTGGTTTCCATATAACATCCAGTGCTCATCCCAACAAGTGCACTTCTCCAAAAAATTCTTAATAAAATATTAACAAACCATATTCACTAAAAGGATCATTCACCACCATCAAGCATGATTTATTCTGGGGGTGCCAAGGATAGTTCAAAATCTGGAAATCAATAAATGTAACAAAATGAAGGATAAAATATCATATGACTCCCATATATGCAGAAAATAATTTGACAAAATTCAACATACATACATGAAGGAACATAACATGTGACAAATCCACAGCTAGCATCAAACTTAGTGGTGAAAAACTAAGAGCTTTTCCTGTAAGATTGGAACAAGAGAAGGTTGTCCACTCTCACCACTTTTATTCAACATGGTAATGGAAGTTCCAGAGGGAGAGAGTGTGTGTGTGTGAGCAGAGTTAGGGCAGAGAGAGAGGCTATGCCCTGACAGTACAGACAACTCAGGGCTCAGTCTCATGAACTGTGAGATCATGACCTGAGTGGAAATCAAGAGTCAGATGCTTAACTGACTGAGCCACCCAGGTTACCCTGGAAAACAATTTTTAAGGACACATACTGTAAAACATCATCATTGTTGACAACTGTACACAAAAATGCCTATACCTGGAAAACAATTTTTAAGGACACATACTGTAAAACATCATCATTGTTGACAACTGTACACAAAAATGCCTATACCTGGAAAACAATTTTTAAGGACACATACTGTAAAACATCATCATTGTTGAAAACTGTACACAAAAATGCCTATACCACTTTATCTAAACCATTTGCTTCCAACACTTACATTTAAACTACTCACAAAACCAGGAGACATTAGATCAAGCCAACCATTACCCCAGTCTATTTTTCTTGCTACCAGATTTTCTAACAGAGAGAATATGAACTTATTTGACTAGTAAACTCAGAGAAAATAAAAGTTATATGTCTGCCTTATATTTAATGCCAATAACTATGAAGATGTGCCTATTTTAATTAAAGCAACAAACAAATTTAATTTCCAAAGATTATCTCAGATCATGTTAACTCGAAAACCATTTAGATTATTTTTCATATTTTGGGGTTTAGAAATAAGTACTTATTTTTAAACCAACTAAATATAGCTCCTTTACAAATTAATTATGGTACTACCATCCAGAGGAAAATATCACATATCCAAAACCTACATAGAGAGACACAAATATACATATAGACACAGAGACATAGCTGCCATTCTAAAATTTCAGCCATGAATCAGGTACCATGCTACAAAACTCACTTGTTTATAAGTAACAATTGAATCTAAATTGTGTTTCTGGCAGTTTACTCATTCAGATGACCAAAAGCTCTTCTTGTAAGATTTTTCATTAGTTCAATTCCACATAGCACTTTTTTTCCCCTGATAACTATTCCCCTAAAGTTTGCATTTAAAAGAGAGAGCGCTTAAATCCTAAAGAGGATGGGGTAGAAAATCCATGTCAAAAGGCACAGAGAAAATATCCATGCCTTCTCCTGGAATTGTTTTTTTGGAGGGGGGAAGGGGAGAACAGTATATTTGCTAATTTTCCAAGATCTAGAGTAATTTCTACTTAAATTTTCCTTCTTTTTTAAAAAGTGCATGACAATTCTGTTTCCAGTATTCTGATCCCTTATAATACCTACAAGTTTTGAGAAAAACAGAGAAAGGTTTAGGATTGGTAAAAGAATAGGTGGGCTTTGATTTCCTTCTAGAGCCACATTACTAATTTTGTAATGATTGGTAAGACAAGACAATTACTTTTAATTTTGGAAATAATTGCTTTGCAGCCTGAATAATGTCATAGGACTAACCGCTCATCCAGCTACATTATCTTCAATTTGCTTCTTTATATCAAGGAGAAAACTTGTGACTAAAATGGAAATTTAAAAAGTTCTATGTTCTAGAGCATCAGGGTCTAATGCAGCATGCCTTTGCAAAGTTTGCACTGTGTTCAACAAAGCCCTTTGAATGTTCTTTGACTGAGTGCACAATTTAATCTTGGACCAATTCACCTTAGAGGTATAAGCCTCTATTAATGCATTGCTCAGATTCTGAACATTGGCATCCAGCTGATCCATTTCTTCATCAACCCTACGATAGGCCAGAAGAAATGCTGGTCATCTGTTTCCTCTGTGAGGGAGTTTTCCTCCAGAGGCCATTTGGCTTATCTGATAACTACAGTACAGTCCTGGGTGGGAAGAACATTCCTTAGCAGCCAAAGTTCCTGAAAATGGGATTTGAAGGACCCCTAATCTTTCTAACTCTTCTCTAAATTTGGTAGGATCTTCTTCAAGGGGAGAGAAAAAGGACTTTCTAATTTCCTCCTGTCAAGGGAGTCTCTAATGCTAGCTGTCATACTCCTTTGTGTTCTTTTCAATTACTCTTGCCATAGGTATCAATAACACGGTTTTTGAAAATCTGAGCTCTAATTTTTTTTCAAATACAGAAATGTTTCCATTTCAGAAGATTCATCATTTGGCCACTGACAAGAGCCACTTAAATGAATCCCAATGGCAATTTAAACCAGTAAGCCTTGACTCATGACTGCAAGAGGCATCCCAAAAGAAGGTACAACAGATGCACCCTTCACAAGAAGTAGAAAGTTCACTTCCAGTGTCAGCCTAACAAAGCTAAGAGCTTCAATGTCACAGGCAGGTAAGAATGGTATGGAGAAAATGGTTTCTCTGGTTTCCCATAAGAATGTGAGATGACTCCACTCATAGACCTGCTCATCTGTGACCCTGGGCAGGCATTGTTGGATTGGGACTTTTCTAGCACTAACAGGACCCAAAGATTGAGACAACAAAAGCCCCTTATGGAAGTTGACATGCTTGGCTAGAGAGAGGACACTGCTACTTGGATTCAGAACCTATTCATCTGTCTGCCAGCTGCATGCCAACACTAGTATATTCTGACTGGCAGAGACCAGAGGGATGTTCTCACTGGTCACAAAGCCAAGTGCTTGAGACATAGTATAAGATGAGAGGAAAGCCCATCTGGTTTATTGTTTTCCTCCTTATGACAATACAGAAGACAAAAGAACTCAATGGCCATCTCCTGGAAGAAAAAGAATAGAAAATAAGAATATTCACTGAGCAGGGAAAGAATGACAAGGAGGCAGGTAGACAGAAGCTTGGATTTGCTGCTGCTCATGGAACTGTGACACATGTGAGCCTCCTTAGGTAGAGAGGCCCAAGGATGATGACAGAGAAGTCTACTCAGAAATCAAAATTACCATAACAAAGTACCCATGTCTGAAGCCTTTAGGTGAGCTCACCATTTAATTCAGCATGGTCTAGTTGCAGACATGAGAAATCTACCATTAGTCGGCCTTTAGAAGCCATAATCAGGGCAAATTCATTGTTTCTGAATGAAATTTTTTAAAGTTTTCTTCAAAGTTTATTTATTTTTGAGAGAGACCACAAGTGGGGGAAGGGACAGAGAGAAAAAGAATCAGAAGCAGGCTCCATGCTCTGAGCTGTCAGTCCAGATCCCAATGTGGGGCTCAAACCCATGAACCATGAGATCATTATCTGAGCTAAAGTCAGATGCCCAACCAACTGAGCCACCCAGGTGCCCCAGAATGAAATTTTAAATTCAAAGGGTTCTTGAAATAAATGTTTGGGACTGATTCCACTGAGATGGCATCTAAGTTCCTTTCGTGAGTAAAGTCAGGAATAACTCAGCAACTACTCAAACAATACACCAGTAAAAGAATTCTGGGACATGAGGGTGAGGCCAAAGCACACATCTATGTCATAAAACTCAGGCCAGACTTCACTTGAAAGAGAAGAAGGCACACACTGACCACAGTGCCCCTCCCCAAGGCCATCACATTACCATGCACAGAGATCTCCCCTGAGCTTCTGATTCCAACAGTGGGAAAAGAGAGCCCAGGGGAGACCAGCAGCTGAGCACATAGTCTAAAGGTTTTAGAACTCTGCACCATTGCCAGCATCAAGTCTGATGGGCTTAGCAGTGCTCCTGTTGAGAAGGAGGGCAGAGGCCCATGGGTGGACAGCAGGGTTTAAGATGATCAAAGCAGAAACTAAGTAAACAGTGGCTTTGAATGACATACTGGACCAGATGGACTTAACATATACGCAGAATATTTTTTCCTAAAGCAGTGGACCACAATTCTTTCTTTTTGAGTGCACATGGAACATTCTCCAGAATAGATCACATACTGGGTCACAAGTCAGCCCTCAATAAGAACCAAAAAACTGAGATGATACCATGCATGTTTTTGGATTACAACACTATGAAACTTGAAGTCAATCAATCACAAGAAAAAAAATTGGAAAGACCACAAATACCTGGAAATTAAGGAGGAAATTTTTAAAAAATACATGGAAGCAAATGATAACGGAAACATGAGAGTCCAAAACCTGTGGGCTGCAGCAAAGGCAGGTCTAAGAGGGAAGTCTATTGTAAGTCCTACATCAAGAAACGAGAAAAGTGTCAAATACACAACCTAACCTTATACCTTAAAGAGCTAGAAGAACAGCCAATGAAGCCTAACGCCAGAAGGGAAATAATACAGATTAGAGCAAAAATGAATGACATAGAAACAACAAAAAAACATTAAAACACATCAATGAGACCCAGAGCTGGTTGTTAGAAAGAATTAATAAAATGATAAATTCTTGGCCAGACTTATGAAAAAGAAAACAGAAAGGACCAAAAGTCTGAGGATCCCTTAGGGGACTCTTGAACAGAAGGAACAGTTCCCTTTCTTGGACTGCATTGGGGAGACATGGCACTGCCTCTCTTATTTGTGATTTTATTTGGCTCCTTTTCCATTTCTAGCTCCTTTAGAGGATAAAAACAGAGAGGCAAACCCTAAGAGACCCTTAAATACAGAGAAAAAGTGAAAGTTGCTAGATAGGAGGGAAGGTGAGTGAGGGGCATTAAGGACATCACTTGTTGGGATGAGCACTGGGTGTTACATGTAAGTGATAAATAACTGGCTTCTATTCCTGAAGCCAGCTATTGCACTGTGTGTTAACTAACTTGAATTTAAATAAATAAGTTTTATAGGGTCCCTGGGTGGCTCAGTCAGTTCAGGGTCCAACTTTTCATTTGGATTCAGGTCATAATCTCACGGTTTGTGGGACTGAGCTCTGCACTGGGCCCTGCATTGACAGCACAGAGCCGGCTTGGGATTCTCTCTCCTGGCCCCTCCCCATTTTGCTTTCTCTCTCTCTCTCTCAAAATAAATAAACTTAAAAAAGAAAATAAAATCAACAAGAAAACAGTAGTTTTGAATGACACATTGGACCAGATGGACATAACAGATAAATTCAGAACATTCCATCCTAAAGCAGCAGAATACACATTCTTTTCAAGTGCACATGGAACATTCCCCCAAGAGTAGATCATAAATTAGGTCACAGAACAAGTCTCAATGAATTAAAAAATACTGGTGTCCTACTATGCATTTTTTTTAGACCACAACACTATGAAACTAGAAATCAACTGCAAGAAAAAAGCTCTGGGAAAAAAGCACACAAATACATAGAGGTTAAATAAAATTCTACTTAACAGTGAAAGAGTCAATGAAGCAACATGCATACAAATGAAAATACAATGTTTGAAAATCTTTGAGATTCAGTAAAAGCTATTCTAAGAGGGAAGTTTATAGCAATATAGGTCTACCACAAGAAGCAAGAAAAACCTCAAACTAATCTTACACCTAAAGGAGCTAGAAACTGAAGAACAAACAAAACCCAAAATCAGTTGAAGGATATAATAAAGATTAAGGAAAAATAAATTAACTGGCAACTACAAAATAAAGAGAACAGATTGATTAAACAAAGATCTGTTTCTTTTTGAGAAGATCAACAAAATTGATTGAAGATCAACCTTTAGCTAGACCAAAAAAAAGTGGGGGATGGGGGGAAGAGGAGCAAATATCCAAATAAAATCAGGATTGAAAGAGGATAAACGACAACTGCTACCACAGTAGTGCAAAATGAACATAAGGGAGTATTACTTAAAAAATATATGTCAACAAATTGGACAATCTAGAAGAAATGGATAATTTCTAGAAACATAGGACCTCCTGAAACCAAGTCAGGAAGAAATAGAAAATTTGAACAGTTTGATTGCCAACAATGAAAAACTTCCAACAAAAGTTCAGAGCCAGAAGTATTCACAGGTGATTTCTGCCAAACTTTTAAAGAAGAATTAATACCTATTCTTCTCAAACAATTCCAAAAATTCAAAGAGAAAGGAAAACTGAATTTGTTCTATGAGGTCAACATTACCCTGATACCAAACCACATACACTACAAAAACCAGAATCACCAGCCAGTATCTCTGATGAAAACAGATACAAAAGTCCTCAACAAAGTATTAGCAAGCAAAATACAACAGTACACTGAAAGAATCATTCACCATGATCAACTGGAATGTATTCCTGTGATGTAAGGGTGGTTCAATATCCACAAATCAATCCATGTGATACATTATATCAACAAGAGAAAGGATAAAAATCAAATTATCTTTTCAATAGATGCAGAAAAATCATTTGAAGTACAATATCCATTTAAGATAAGAATCCTCAACATAATAAGGCTATATGTGACAGACCCACAGCTAACATTATACTCAATAGTGAAAAATGAACACTCTTCTCCTAAGATCAGGAACAAGACAAGGATGTCCACTTTTATTCAACAGAGCATGAGATTAGCCATAGCAATCACACCGCAAAAAGAAATAAAAGGCACCCATATTGGTAAGGAAGAAGTAAAACTGTCACTATTTGTAAATGATGTGATACTATATATAGAAAACCCTTAAGTCTCCACCAAAAAAAATTACAAATGATAAATTAATTCAGTGATGTCACAAGATACTAAATCAATATGCAGAATCCCATTGCATTCCTATACACTAATAATGAAGAAGAAAGAGAAATTAAGAAAATCCTATTTATAATTTCAAATTATAAAATACCTAAGAATAAACTTAGCAAAGGAGGTGAAAGTCCTCTGAAAACTATAACACACATATGAAAAAAATTAAAGATGACACTAATAAATGGAAAGATAGCCCATGCTCATGGATTGGAAGAACAAATATTGTTAAAATGTCAACACTACCCAAAGTAATCTACAGATTTAATTCAATACCTATCAAACTACCAAGCATTGTTGAGAGAACTAGAACAAGTAATCGTAAAATTGGTTTGGAACCACCAACAACCCAAATAGCCAAAGCCATCTTGAAAAAGGAAGAACAAAACTGGAAGTATCACAATCCCAGATTCTAAAATATGCTACAAAGTTGTAGTATCAAAATAATATAATACTGGCTCAAAAATAGATACATAAATTAATAGAACAGAATTGAAAACTCAGAAATAAACCCATGATTATATGGTCAATCTTTGAAAAAGGAGGCAATACTATGCAATGGGAAAAATACAGTCAAATGGTGTTGGCAAAACTGGATCACTTTCTTACACCATTAAAAAAAAGAAAGATAAAATGGATGAAGGACCTAAATGTGAGACCTGATACTGTAAAAATTACGTAAGAGAGCACAGGCATTAATTTCTCTTACATTACCCATAGCAGTATTTTTTCAGATATGTCTCCTCAGGTAAGGCGTTTCCCTTACCAAAGTAAACTATTGGGACTACACCAAAATAAAAAGATTCTGCACAAGGTAAACAACCAACAAAACTGAAAGACAACCTACTGAATAGGAGAAGATATTTGTAAGTGACTTAACTGATAAAAGGTTAGCATCCAAAATATGTAAAGAGCATATACAACTCAACATCAAGAAAAACCAATAATCCAATTAAAAATGTGAAGACTAGAATAGACATTTCTCCAAAGACCCATAGATCACCAACAGACACATAAAAAGACGCTCATCATCAAGGAAATGCAAATCAAAACCCAATAAGATATCAACTCATGCCTGTGAGAGTGACTATAATCAAAAACATAAGAAAAAACAATTATTGATGAAAATGTGGAACAACTGGGACCCTCATGCACAAGATTACAAGGAGCTTACATAAGTCAATAGTAATAAAACAATCCAAGTAAAACAATGGGCAAAGGATACAAACATTTTTCCCCCGAACACAGTAAATGAATGGCCAACAGGTACATGAAAAGACGCTCAATGTCACTAGTTATTAGAGAAATGCAAACCACAACATTATATCACCTCATCCATGTCAGAATGTACGTTATCTAAAAGACAAGAGATCACAAATGCTGGCCTGGCTGTGGAGAAAAGGGAGCCCTTGTATACTCTTGATAGGATTGTAAATTGGCACAACCATTATGGAAAACGGTATGTAGATTCCTCAAGAAATTAAAAATAGAATTCACCACACCTGAACCAGCAATTCCATTTCTGGGAATATAGCTAAAGCATATGAAAATGCTAACTCGAGATATCTGCACCATGTCCGTACCAGCATTATTCACAATAGCTAACACCTGGAAACAACCTAAGTGTTTATTGACGCATGAATGGATAAAGGAGTTGTATACAGATACAGTGAAATGTTATCCAGCCATAAAAATAAGAAAATGATAATATTTATGATAGCATGGATGGACCTTGAAGGCAGGCCAAGTATAATAAGTCAGAAAGGTGTGATTTCACTTTATGTGGAATTTTAAAACAACACAGAACAAAAATCCCCTAAATGATAGAAAAAGAGATCACAGTTTGGGTTACCAGAAGTAGGGAGTGGGGAAAGGGAGAACTGGAAGGGGGTGGTCAAAAGTTATAAACTTCTGGGGCGCCTGGGTGGCTTAGTCGGTTAAGCGTCCGACTTTCGCTTGGGTCATGATCTCGCGGTTCGTGGGTTCGAGCCCCGCGTCAGGTTCTGTGCTGACTGCCAGCTCAGAGCCTGGAGCCTATTTCAGAGTCTGTATCTCCCTCTCTCTCTGACCCTCCCCTGCTCACGCTGTCTCTCTCTCTCTCTCCTAGAAGTAAATAAAAAAAATTAATAAAAAAAAAGTTATAAACTTCTGGTTTTAAGATAGATAACTACTAGTCCTGTAATGTACAACATGATGAGTACAGTTATTACTGCTGTATAATACACAGAAAAATTATTGAGTATATTCTAAGAGCTCTCATCACAAGGAGAAATTTTTTTTCTTTTTCTTTTATCTATATTAGATGTTGGATGTTAACTAAACCTCTTGTGGTAATCATTTCAAAATATTTATAAATCAAACAGTTATGCTGTGTATCTTATATACACAGTAATGTCAGTTATTTCTCAATAATACTGGGGGGAAATGTGCCCATAACAAATCTTTATGGATGTCACTCTACCCAAGGAAATAGTTCACACAAATAGTGTTCCCATTTGTAAAGGAAGGGACAAGTTTAAATTTTTACCTTCTGCTCTTGACTGGGCACTAGTGTGAGATCCAGGAGAACTGATTTTGGTAATAATTCTTACCTTTTGCCTGCTTCTGCCAGTTTTCCAGGTTCCTGTCTGCAGGCTTCATCATAGGTCTCCAAATTGGAGTTGAGGAAAACTATTTTCTCTTCACCCTTAGAGGTTCTTGGCTGAGACCTCCTGTAATAGAAGACATATAAATAGCGGGAAAATTAGCAGAAGTTTTTTTAATAACATGTATTCTCCTTAATACACATTAAATACCCAGGAAAACTGAGTAACTCCCTGATTTAGCCTAAGCTGCTACCTTAAATACCATCTTTAGTTAAGACAAAAGAAGATGTGTGTACGGCAAAGCACAGGAAATGAGGGTGTTATGGTCATGCAGATTTAAGTCCCCGTCTTAGCCACTGGTAAGTGGTTCTAGAAATTTTGAAACTCCGTTTTCCTTGTAGAGACAGGGAAACACCTTTACAAATGAAGATTTCCCTCATAATTGTAAATATCTCTTACAAAAAAGTAACTTCTGCTTGGTTTTCAGAGCTTTTCCTGGATCAGTAATTTCTTAAAAATATCCAATTCAAAAAGACCTTATGCCAAAGAGGGACACTTGGGTGTTAGATTCACTCCCCTTCAATACCAACTCTCACCAAAATGTTCAGCCTTCTGGATACCCAGATACTAATTTTGGATCTGCCATCACCCACAATTGCATAAGCCACATCCTTAAAATAAATCTCTCCCTCTCCTCTCATATAATATTATATCTAATCTAATCTAACTGATGTCTATATATGAATATGTATATTCTATATAGAGAATATATTTTATCTGTTAAACATTATAATATTATTATTAATATTAGCTTACGTGTGATGAAATAGGAATTATGGTAGCATTAAAAATTGGAATGACATGTTCTTTAAGATTATAATGGCTGATAGCTTTTTTTCCTTAAGCAATTTGACAGTGCATTACAAGTGTTATAAAAATGTTTATATTTTCCAATCATGCAATAAAACCTCTAGACTCTGTTCTAAGAAGGTCATTCAAAATATAGAAAAAGATCAGTACACAAAATCTTAAGTTTTATAATAGTGAAAACTTGAAAATAATATAAATGTTACCCCATAGGGCAACAATTATAGTACCATCATCTACGGGAACATCATATAGAAATTAAAATGAAATATAATTCAAGAATGTAACTTTTTTTTTTTAATAGTTTATTGTCAAATTAGTTTCCACATAACACTCAGTGCTCATCCCCAAAGTGTCCTCCTCCATGCCCATCCCCCCCTCCCCCCACATCCATCAGTCCTCAGTTTTTGTCAGCATTCAAAAGTCTCTCATGGTTTGCTTCTCTCCCTTTCCCCCACCATTTCCGCCCTTCTTCTCCCCCTTGTTCCTCCGTCAAGTTCCTCCTAATCCTCCTATACGTGCAAACATATGATATTTGTCCTTCTCTGCCTGACTTATTTCGCTCAGCATAACACCCTCAAGGTCCATCCATGTTGCTACACATGGCCAGATTTCATTGTTTCTCATTGCCATGTAGTATTCCATGGTATAGATAAACCACATCTTCTTGATCCATTCATCTGTTGATGGACACTTAGGCTCTTTCCATGTTTTAGCTATTGTGGAGAGTGCTGCTATGAACATTGGGGTACATGTGCTCCTATGCCTCAGCATTTCTGTATCCCTTGGGTAAATTCCTAGCAGTGCTATTGCTGGGTCATACGGGAGTTCTATTGTTAGTTTCCTGAGGAAGAATGTAACATTTTTAAACCAAAATAAACAGGCAAACTTTTATATGGCCTTATCACCATTTATCTAAAATATATACTTGTGACAAAAGACTTGAAAAATCATTTTAAACTGGTCATCTTAGCAGCAGCAACACATTCAAATGACCTTGGATATTTTTGTTTTTGTCACTATTTTTTGAGTTTTCTGTTCAATCATTTTTAAAATTTTTTAATTCAAACAATTTTCTTTAAGCAGATTTTTCTTTAACAGTTCTTTTTTATTTTTAGCTTATTTTTAGATTAAGAGTTCTAGGATATAGAAGATGTTGGGGTTTGGAGCTGATGGCCATGGAAGATTTCTCAGTGCCATACATCTTCAGTGCAAAAAGGTGGTTTTATTAAAACATGGGGACAGGACCCGTGGGGAGAAATAGCTGCACTGGGGTTGTGATTGGTGACTTTTATACCTTCTAATAATACACCTTCAGGTGGGGAGGGGGTTAGGGATAGTGTAAGTCTCTCAGGTATTTTGGAAAGAAGGTTTCCAGGACCTTGAGGGACTAGCTGCTGTTAGGAAAAGGTCATTTATTACTGTTTAGTAGAAACTCAGTCATGAGACCCTTCCAGTATATATCAAGAGGCTGTAAGCTTAGAGTATGATTGCCAACATGTATCTTGGGAAGGTAGAGATAAAGAAAGTTTCCAAAGGAACTTTTATATGTTAAAGTAGACTTACAGGATCCTGGGGGGGGAGGGGGGAGGCGGGGGGGAAGGGGGTTGGGTTTATTTAAGCTAACACTGCAAAGTGTCATCATCCAGGCAGTGGTGCTCTTAGAGGAATGTCACTCTGCCCGTCTCAAGGACTTGTCAAAGGGCTATAGGTTGTAAGGAAATTTAATTTTTCATTAACCTTTGTTTCCCACATCATTCTATATTTGGAAAAATAACTTTCATTTTTATAAAAAAAAAACACTTATATAATTGATACCTACATTTTAGTATACTGGGTTATAATCAAGCTACTGAAAAAGAAACAAACAAACAAAAAAACCTTGAAAATTGTACCTGTAGGTAAAACCAACAAAAACTGGTAGAGAATTTCCAATGTTTAACATATGCATTTAAAAAGCTAATGAAAAATAAAGTGTATGATGAACTACATAGATAGCGAAGGTAATTTTCTTCATGCATATAACCTTGGATTTATTCCAATCTATTTTCTAGAAAGTTTGCAATGTAAGCATATACTAATCAACCTCACTTGGGGTGATGGTGTTCCCTAAGTGGGCAACATAGTCAATTAATGCAAAAAAGAGATGAAGTCTGTACCAAGGTCAGAAACATATGAATCTCCATAGTGCAACCCAGGTTGGAGGCAGCTGAGGAATTAATTATACCTGAATTTGAGAAGAAGATGAAGGTCAATCACTATTTCAGTTATTTAACCTCAGAGAATTATCTCTGTCTCAGATCATTCTAGAAACTCATTAATAGACCTACAGGATTAGTCTCTTTTCTGAAACTTAGGTTGGAAATAATGGACTAACAAGCAGAAACTGTGACATGGCAAACCCTAATTAAAGGAATTATTTCCGTGATGGGAACTAGAGAATTGATTTTGAAACTACTTGGTCTTATTAAACACAAGGAGGTGATGAAGTGTTTTGTTTTTTGTTTCCTTCCCCCCCAACCCCAACTGGGAAACTAGCCAATAATATTCTAGGAAGCTTTCAGCATCTCTAAGAGGAGTGGATTCTAACATCAAAGTACAGCTTTCCTTTTGTGAAAATGATGAGCTTAAAATAAATGAAATATATAGTGCTTCTTATTAAGGGCACTATATTAAACTCAATATAATTTTATTTATAAATATAAAATTGGTTTATAGGTTTCTTAATCCCTATTCAAGAAGTAGAGCCAATGATCCATGAACTCTAGGATTAAACTCCCTTCTTTATTCAGAAATAAAACTAAAGTACAAAAAAAATCTATTATTCCAGACAGAATACTAAATATCTAGATAATACAGAACCAGAACCAGTTGTAGCTCTAGCAGAATTTAACCTTGCACGCTGACCCCTCCCTGCCTGGTTATAGTGACATCTCACGAAAAGAATATTCTATGGAATAGATACCAAGTATACAATCACTAGACATCTTTTCAGTGTTTTCAGTGTTATGAGTAATAGATGTATATGTGCTACAAAAGTCTGAATGGTCCAGTTAGGCACATATCTATCTCTGGTTCAATTGTCAATGACCAAGGGAACAGTCAATGGTGAAGACACGGTTTCTGGGCACCTGAGGGTCACTTCTAAATTGGAGTCTCTCTAATAGTGACATTCATGCTGAGAGTTTCTGATTTCAGTCTTGGAAAACATGAAATATGTAAATAGGGAGATGATGAAAAAGGAAGGCACTATTAAGTTGAGAGGGGGACACATTTCATGAAGACAGTGTTTATGGGAAAGAAAAAGACATTACTAGTTAATCACAACTAAAACTTAATGTGTGTTTAAGTGTAATAATTGGATAAGTAGAAAGGAAACAGATTGTGACATTTATTGAATATTATGACAATAATTTATATTTATCCATTGGTTAGAAAAATTGTCCTTTTTATGTAGACTAGACTGATCAAGGCAAAGACTGGCACGAATTCCATTAATTATGGGTCATGCTCATTCAAGATCTTTGTTCTTACCTATTTTTCTTGGAAGTACACAGGCCATATGACAAGTTCTGGTCAATTAGCTGTGACTGAAACTGTGTCACTTCCAAGTAGACTCTGAGTAGACTGTAACTCTCCAACTCTCTCTCCCTTCATCCAGGTAATCCTTATGGTTTCATGTTGAGATGACAAGAAACCACATGATGGAATGTTTGAATTTATGAATCATCATTTCTGAAGGTGCTGCACTGAAGAGGTCACCCTAACAGACTTTGTATGAGTGAGAAAAAAAATAGGATATGTTATGCCTCTGAGATTTCTAATAAGTTCTCAGGAGCTAATGATCCTGCCATTTGAGAACACACTTTGAGAATCACTGGTATAGGCAAACTAGAAAAATCAGGTACCTCTTGGAAAATGCAGTTCATTTCTGATTTAGAATGGTAGCAGTAGAAAAAAAAAATTAAAGGTGAAAATAAGAAACATTACCAACAAAGAAGTTATATATCTTATACAAAATTTATATTATTTGGTGGCTAATTGCAGAAAAACAAAGTATTTTTATGACCAATATTTTGAGCCTAGGTGACATTGAATATTCATTCTTTTTGACTAGGTAGCTGTCATGTGGCTTTTTTTTTTCTTTCCACTTTTGGAAAGTCATTTTACTGTCTCTAATATTCTATCTTGAGTTCAGCCTATCTACCCATTGAAATTAATCATCTTTCCCAATTACAGTGATATTATCATGTCAGACTTATCCCACACTTATTCAAGATTTCATTGTTTACTATCAGGAATAAATCCATCTTGTTACCCATATACTTTTAACTGGTTTTCTTGCTTCTTTTACCTTTATATTTACCAAGTGGAACTTGAAGGAACAATCACCTCTGCAGAAGATTTAAGAAGCCTGGAGCTCCAGTGCTTTCTGCCAGAAACTGAGAGGTGGCTGCTGCCTTTGGTTAAAACAGAGCAGGGCCAGAAGACTGGTCTCTGCCAAGTAGGCACTGATTTCTCAACATGTGAGGGTCAGCCCTCTTTGTGCAGTGATTCTTGACACTTGAATATGCACTGGTTTTCCATCATTAATTATAATTATGGCTGTCTACATTGCTGACTCCTTGGATTAGAGGGTTGGAGGTGGTGAGCTGTGATGAGGGTTAATGGCTAAGTCAGCAGAAGTCTTTCTGATAAAAATCTTAACACTGGATGAACGCAGTAGCTGTTTTTGAGCAAAGCAACTCCAGCTCTGAGAAAGGTCTTGTCACGGTAAGTGGCAAGTAGCTCTCTAAGGAAGTGTACTCGTGCACTCTGATCATGATGTACCCTTCCATGTGTGTGAAACCACAAGCCACAAACCCTAGCCCTCGCTCCCAGCTCTATAGACCCTTTGTGGAAAACAAGGACTTCCCCTGTAGAAGGATGAGGATCCTTCTGCAATCAAACACCACAGACCAAGATTAGGCCTCAACTTAAAGAAGTAGAGGGCTTCTTCCTTTCCTACAAAAGTATGTTCCAGAGTCTTCATAAGCTGTTCTTATCAAAATAAATCCAATGGAAGTTTCGGGTTGGTAAACACATGGAAATCTGGGGAGAGTGGCCCACTTAGAGCATGGGAGCTCCATGCTCTTTCCCACACACCTTGCCTATGTATCTCTTCCATCTGGCTGCTCCTGTGTTACATCCCTTTATAATAAATCAGTGACATAGCTTCTAAATAAGAAAAATCATGTAGGAGTGATATCACCAAGACAGTGACAAAAGTCATTCCTGATTTTGGGCCCCCTGACAATAGGAACACATATTCATGGACAAGATACCATTGAGAATTTTAGAACATGGTGGGGAGGCTGAAGCACTCTCCTGAGCCACAGAGACTAAAAATGGCTGCATTTGAAGAGTAGGAGAAAGAGCTGCACATTGACTGTATTGTCCCCTGCTCAGGTCAGTGCAGCACTACATGGAGAGGTCTTCTGCGAGTCTCCAGGTCACGCAATGGAAAAAACTTAGGGGCTTCCAATCCCCCTAACATTGTGGGTTGCTTCGTGGGAAGCCCTAATCTGGTCTTGACTGACAGAGATTGCAGGAAAATCTGCAGGTCTCACACACTGGGAATCTTGACAGTGATGGAGAATTGAGAAGGCCTTGCAATAATAGGCATGCAGATGTTTGCAGATCAAATTCATACCTGCAATGTCAAATTAGTAATACCAACCAGTGGTTTTGCTTATTTATGGAACCAAGTTGGTAGTGCTATCTGACCAGGAAATTTGTTGAGGTACAGATCTGCCCAATTCAGGTGCTCAAATGAGACGTTTTGCTATAACTAGAGCCTGGTTTGCCTATGCCCAGGCAAGGGGCTAAATCATAATCATCCCCACTGGGGACAGTGTCTCCTGACTCCATCTGGCCAGAGGGGCTTGTGACAATACGTGGAAGCTATGTAATCAGTAACTCTTAAGCTGAGAGGGGGAAGAGATGATGCCTCCTGTTCTGCTACACCCTGGCAGCAGGATTAATTTATGGTCAAGGCTGAGGGTACCCCCCCCCCCCGGGCCAATCTGAACCAGAAACCTTGAAAAAAACCTGAAAGTTGCCTAGACTGACATCTGCGTAATACGCTTAGGCAAGAAAGCTGAAACATTCCTACTGTGACTCTCAGGCCCCTCTGACCCAAAAAGCTCATAAGCCAGAAACACTGGAGCCAAGAGAGCAGCAGGCAAAGCCAGTAGTTGTGTTCATTCAGAGAACCTGGGCCACACAGGTCAGCTTGAGTTAAGACAAAAAGCATTACCAGCGTAAGACCTGCTTCACCCACTGTGCCCAGGTAGTAAAACAAATTTATAGCCCCACTCATTGCTGAATACAGCCTGTCTGGAATATAATCAGAGCACAAAGAAAGCTGCATAGTCCATCCAACAGCCCTGCTTGCAAGGAGCACAGCCTGTGGCTTTGCCCATCTGTAGAATACAACTTGTTGCTTTATCTGACTGGGGAAGTCAATGCACTCTTGCCTAATTTCTGTCTCCAAGCAAAAATCTGTACAAACCCTGAGTCCCATCCTGCTTTCCTACCAAGGCAGAAAAGCTTGTTTATAATCCCATCTACTACTGAATATAAAAGCCAGTCGCAACTATCCATTAAGCCTCACCAGAACAATTGGGGCCACTGGACAATTACAGAGCCCATCTTAAAGCCTTATGTGGGTAGGAAACCAAGCCAGCAGTCCTATCCAACTGTGGCACACACCTCCAACCCCAATATCAGAGTTCAAGGAGTTGCCCTGCTCAAAAACAGATCCTAATCAGCGGCCCCACCTGGCATACATACCCAGAAACCCAAATTGACCTGCTAGGGGTGAGGAACTGTGCCTGCCAAAGCTAACCTATGAAGTCTAGAAATGAAAACTACTTATTCACATGAACAGATACCAACATAAAGAATCAAGGATCATAAAAATCTGGTAAATATGATGCCACCAAAGGAAATAAAGCTATAATAACTAACCCTAAAGAAACAGAGATGTATGAATTGTCAAAAAATTCAAATCCTCCTCCTAAAGAAGTTTAACAAACTACAAGAGCATACAAAAATTCAAATTAGAAAAACAATGCATGGATAATATGAGTTCAACAAAGAAATAAAAGCCATCATACTCCCCCTGCTCCCCACAAAAGAGACTTTCAGAAGCAGATTCAACCATGCAGAATGGCTGAAAACTTCCCAAACCTGTGAAACAAATGCACATCCAGATTAATGAGACACACATAAACCCAATAAGTTGATTTAAAATAGGCAACCCTGGGGCCCCTGGGTGGCTCAGTCAGTTGAGCATCTGACTTTGGCTCAGGTCATGATCTCACAGTATGTGAGTTCGAGCCCCATGTCAGGCTCTGTGCTGACAGCTTGGAGCCTGGAGCCTGCTTCAGATTGTGTGTCTCCCTCCCTGCCCCTCCCCCACTTGTGTTTTCTCTGTCTCTCTCAAAAATAAATAAAAACATAGGGCTACACTGGGACACCTGGGTGGCTCACTTGGTTAAGCATTTAACTCTCATTGACTTGATTTTGGCTCAGGTCATGATCTCATGCTTTTTGAGTTCAAGCCCCATGTCAGGCTCCGTGCTGACAGCCTGAAGCCTGCTTGGGATTCTCTCTCTCCTTGTTTGTCTGTCCCTCCCCTGCTTGTGTGTGCACTTGCTCAAACATAAATAAACTTAAAAAAAATGAAATAAGACTACACCAAAACCAATTATAGTTAAATGGTCAAAAGTAAAAAGAAATAATAATTATAAAAACATCAAGAGAAAAAGGAGGTTACAAATAGGCAACTACCATAAAACAGTTGGTGATTTTCAATTTAATTTTACTGGATTTCTCAACAGAACTTTTCAAGTCAGGAAAAAATGCGATGACATATTTAAACTATTGAAAGAAAGAAAAAAACCCATGTCAATCAATTGCTATACTCAGCAAAGTTTTCCTTCAGAAACAAAGGATAAAGATTTTCCAAAATAAGGTGAGGGACTTCATTACCACTAGACCACTTTACAAGAAAATCAAAAGGGAGTTCTTTGGTTAAAATAAAAAAGATGCTACTTATTATCAGAAAAACATAAAAAGAAAATGTGAAACTTACTGGTAATGGCAAATATGTAGTAAAAGATTCTATAATGGAGAAGAGATGGAAACAGATATTTCAAGCACATAGTAACCAAAAAATAAGTAGAGGTGACTATACTTCTGTCAGATAAAATAGACTTTAAAAATATTGGGACGCCTGGGTGGCTCAGTCAGTTAAGCCTCCAACTTCAGTTCAGGTCATGATATCACAGTCCACGGGTTTGAGCCCCATGTCCGGCTCTGTGCTGGACAGCTCAGAGCCTGGAGCCTGCTTCGGATTCTGTGTCTCACTCTCTCTCTGCCCCTCCCCCGCTCTAACACACACACACACACACACACACACACACACACACACTCTCTCTCTCTCTCTCTCTCTCTCTCGCTCTCTCTCAAAAAATAAAGAGAAAAATTTTTAAAAATATTATGTTAATTGTCAATGTATCAAAAAAGTTGTAAATATCTAGATGCCTGAGCATATAAATGCAAAAAGCAAAAACTAACAGAACTAAAAGGAGAAATAAACAGCAATACAGTAATACTCCCAGACTTTAATACCCCACTTTCAACAATGGATAGATCATCCAGACAAAGAATTGATAAGAAAACAGATTTAATCAATACTGTAGACCAAATGGACCTAACAGACAGACTTTCTAACAACTACAAGATACACATTTCTCTCAAGTTCACATGGAACATTTTTTATTTTTTTTTAGGATAGGTCATATGTTAGGTCTCAAAAGAAATCCTGGCAAATTCAAGTAGATTAAAATCATACCAAGTATCTTTTCTGACCACAGTGGCCTGAAACTGGAAACAACAAAAGGCAAACCTGGAATATTAATAAATCTATGGAAATTAAACGACACTCTCTCGATCAATGGATCAGATGAGAAATTAAATGGAAAATAAGTTTTTTGAGACAAACAAAAATGGAACCATACATCCTTGAACTTATGGAATTTAGCAAAAGCAGTTCCAAGAGGGAAGTTCATAACAATACCTGTATTAGGAAGCAAAGAAGATCATAAAGAGCGTAGCTTTATGCTTTAAGGAACTGGAGAAAAACTGATCCCAAAGTTAGCAAAAGGGAAAAAATTAATAAAGATTAAAGCAGAAATTAATGAAAGAAAAGAAAAACAATAGAAGAGATTAACCAAACTAAGAGTTGGTTCTTTGAAAAGTAAAACAAATTTGACAAACCTTTACCTAGACTAACCAGGAAAAAAAGAGATGAAACCAGATTAACTAAAGTATATATGAAAAAGAGACATGACATCTGAAATTACAGAAATACAAAGAATCGTAAGTTGCTAATATGAACAACTATACACCAATTCTGGACAACCTAGAAGAAATGGAAAAATTCTTAAAAATGCACAAACTACCAAGATTGAGTTAAGAAATAAAATCTGAGTATACTAGTTATAAGTAAGGAGATGGATTCGGTAATAATAAATCCCAAGGAAGAAAAGCCCAAGATCTGGTGGCTTCACTGGTGAATTTGATCAATTATTTAAAAAAAATAATTTATGCTAATATTTCTCAAATTCATCCAAAAAACAAATTTGAGAACACTCCCAAACTCAGTTTATGGAATGAACAGTATTCTGATATCAAAGCCAGATAAGGACCCTGCTGGAAAAGAAGACTATAGGCCAATATCCCTGGTGAATATAGGTGCAAAAATTCTCAAATACTAGCAAACCAAAGTCATCAGCTCACTGAAAGGACCATTAGTTGTGATCAAGTCTGATTTATCCCTGGAAGGCAATGATGGTCCAATATTAATCAATGTGATACCTCACATTCATAGAATGAAAGAACTATATGAACTCCTCAATAGATGCATTAAAGTATTTGACAAATTTAATATCCATTCATGATTAAAACACAACAAATGAGGCATAGAAAGAACATATCTCCACATAATAAAGACCACATATGACAAGCATACAGCTCACATTGTACTCAGTGGAAATGTTGACAACTTTTCATGTAAGATAAGGAACAAGGGGGCCCACTCTCACTACTTCTGTTTAACAGTGCACTGGAAGTCCATAGCTAAAGCAATCAAGCAATAAAAAGGAATAAAACCATCAGAACTGGAATGGAAGAAGTAAAATTGTCTCTCTTTGCAGATGACATGATTTTATATATAGAAAATCCAAAAACTCAACCAAAAACCAGTTAGGACTAATAAATCAACAAGGTTGGAAGATGCAAAATTATCATGCAAAAATCAGTACCATTTCTATACACTAACAAGTTTTCTGAAAAGGAAATAAAACAATCTGATTTACAATAGCCTCAAAAGCAATAAAATGCTTAGGAATAAATTTAAATGAGAAGGTTAAAGATCTGTACTCTGGAAACCACAAGACATTGATGAATGAAATTGAAAATGACCTAAATGCAAAGGTATCTCATGCTCATTCATTGGAAACATTAATATTGTTAAAATATCCATAATACCAAGAGCCACCTATAATTGGAATGCAATCCCTATTGATATTCTGATGACATTTTTTTACAGAAATAGAGAAATATAGTCCTAAAATTTATATGGAAATACGAAGGATCCTGAGCAGCCAAAATAATCCTGAGAAAGAGCAAAGCAGGGGATATCACACTTCCTAATCATCACACTTCCAAGCAATGCTATAAACTATACTAATTAAAAGAGTCTGACACTGGCATGAAAGAAAATAGACCAAATGGAACAAAATTGAGAGCCCAGAAATAAACACAAGCACATAACAACTATTTGACAAGTGACCCAAGAATATTCAGTGGGAAAAACACAATCTCTTCAGAAAATGGTGCTGGGACACTTGGATATTCACATGTAGAAGAATGAAAATTGACCCCTATATTACACCACTCACAGAAAGTAATTTGAAATAGATTAAAGACTTAAATGTAAGACCAGAAACCATGAAACTCCTAGAAAAAAATGTAGGAAAAAAACTTCTTGACACGTGTCTCGGTAATGAATTTTAGAAATCTCACCTAAAGCACAAACAAGAAAATTAAAATTAACAAGTGGAAGTACATCAAGCTACAAATTATCTGCACAGCAAGAGGAACCATCAACAACAATCAAAAAGACAATCTAAAAAATGGGAAACATTGTTCACAAACCATCTATCTGATAAAAGACTGATATCCAAAATATATGAGGAACTGATACAACTCAATAGCAAAAACAAACAAACAAAAACAAAACAACTCCTAAATAATCCAAATTTAAAAATGGGTGAAGGATCTGAATAGATATTTTTCCAAAGAAGATATATGAATGGCCAAGAAGTACATGAGAAGATGCTCAACATAAGTGGTCATTAGGAAAATGCAAATTAAATGCATTATCAGATATCACCTATCACGTGTTAGAATGGCCATCATCATCATGACCAAGAGATAACAAATGCTGTGTGGATGTGGACAAGAAGGAACTCGTGTGCATTGCTGGTGGGATTTTAAATTGGTTACAGCCACTGTGGAACATAGTATGGTGATTTCTTAACAAATCGAACTACCATATGATCCAGCAGTTCTGCTTCTGGGAATATAACCAAGGGAAACAAAAACACTATCTTGAAAAGTTATGTGTAACCCTATATTCATAGCAGCAGTATTTACAATAGCCAAGACATAGAACCCATCTTTGTTGATGAATGGACACAGAAGTTGTAGTGTATATGTATGACTGTGTATGTGTGTGTGTATCAGATTTGTGTTGTATTTACCAGAGACCAGGGGGATGGGGCGGGGAAATTGGAGGAAAGTGGTTAAAATGTACAAACCATCTGTTATAAGAAAAATAGGTACTAGGGGTATAATGTACAACATGATAACTATTATTTAACACTGCTCTATGACATGCAGGAAAGTTGTTAATATTGTGCATATAGGAGATGATGGATGTTTACATCTATTGCAATCTGTGCACAACATATGTAAATCAAACCATTATCCTATACCACCTTAAACTTATACAGTGATGTATGTCAATTATTTTTTCAATAAAACTGAAATAAGAGTGATCTTCTGATCCAAGATGGCAACATAGGAAGATTCTGAATTCATCATCTCCACAGACACACCAAATCTGTATGCAATTACAGAGCAATTCCTCCTGAAAAAGAACTGAAGTCTGACTGAACAGCTTCTGCACAATGAAAGCTAGAGAGACCACGTAGAGAATGGCAAGACAGACGAGGACATGGTAACAAAGAGAACCCCTACTCTCTGATGCTGCAAACTGCAGAGGGGAAAGATAGTACTGAGAGACTGAGCAGATTTGTCTGCCTTGGGCACACAAAAAAAGCCGTGGCTTAAAAGGGCAACTAGAAATATGAAGCAATCAACCCTAGAACTCTGTTAAATGGCTTGGAACCTGTCAAAATCTCACTGGGTTGCAGGGGCTGGTGAGCACCATTGTTTGCATCCCGTCTCCACCTTGAAAGTGCAGATAGGACCAGGGTCTGTTTGCCATAGCTGCGCCCTAGTCTATACCAGTACCAAATGCCCTGGGACACACACACACAAAGCTACAGTTTAAAATGCCAACTAGAATGCAAAGGATCTAGCCCTAGAATTCCACCAAACAATAGGGGAGATAGTGGATTCTCTCCAGGTAGGAGGGCCTGGCAAACACCACTGCTTATGTTCCCCTTCTACCTTGACACTGCAGATGAAAGCAGGGTCTGAGCACCCTAGCTGGCCTACTACCTCAATGAGCCCTGGGCCCCTACCCCACACCAGGTGTGGCCATCCCCATAAGGCAGCCCCAGTGTGGCATCTACTTAGACAGACTGGTCAGCGCTCACTACAGCTCCAGCTGTCTTACCAAGGAGACACAGATGTAAATCACCCAAGAACAACACTCCAGGCTTCCACCACTTCACTCAGATGATTTTCTAGGGAATCCTTGGTGCAGAGCTCTCCGGGACCTCCGGTTTCATGCCTGACATGGCTCCAGGCACCCCACCAGGGTGGTCCTAGGGTGTCTAGAAGCAGACACATGCACCTAGGCTTAGCTTCTAGCTATCTTTTATAGAGCACCCCCTGGGTGCAGCATCCCAGAATCACCCAGCCAGACCCTGCTTCAGCTGCTCTGTGTGGGTACTCCCTGCATTAGCACACTGGACATACCTTGGCTGACACCCTTCTTTGGCACCAGCTACCCCCCAGGGCACCCATGCACAGAGGGCCCTGGACCCCAACCCCATACCCCACCTAGGCTCTAGCCACTAGGGTGCCCTCTACACTGAGCATGTGGGGACGCCCTGGCTTACACTCATTTCATTGTCAGCTGTCCTACCAGAATATCCACTATGTGGAAAGCCCTAGACCAACTTGCTTGCAAACACTTCAGTTTTGAATGTCCTACTAGGGTGCACTTTGTGTAGAGATCCCTAAGAGATCCCAGCTTGCGCCCACCTCAGCTTTAGCTATTCTGGCAAAACACATACTCATGGAGAATCTTGGAACATACCCAGCCTATACTTCAGCTCTCTCGCAATAAGGTACCTCGAGCACAGAGTGCCCCAGGATCCCATGTGCACCCCAGCCATAGCTCCATCCAACCACCTAAAGTTACCAAGTACACTGTTCTGCCTAATTTATAGGAAAAAAAGTAGAAAGTCAAGCAAGATGAGGAAAAATAGGAATATGCTCCAAACAATAGAGCAAAACAAAACCATAAATAAAGAAGTATAAGAAATGCAGATAATCAATCTACCTGATAAAGAGTTCAAAGTAATGGTCATAAAGATGCTCATCAGACTAGAAAAAAAGATGAGCAAGAATTTAAAACAGAAGGTGGAAAAAGAACCAATCACAGTTATTTAACTGAAATGAAAAATACACTGAGGGAATCAACAGCAGATTAGAGGCTGCAGAAGAATGGATCATTGATCTGGAAAACAAGATAATGAAAGGCAACCAGGATGAACTGCAAAAACTATTTTAAACCAAGAAGATAGGTTAAGGGATCTCTTGGAAAACATCACACAAACATTCACATCACAGAGGTCCCAGGAGAAATAGAGAGAAAAAGAGACAGAAAACCTATTTGAAGAAATAATAGCTACAATCTTCCTTAATCTGGGGAAGGAAACAGACATCCCAGTTCAAGAAGCAGAGAGAATTCCAAAGATGGTAAACCCAAGGGTGTCCACACCAAGACACATAATAATTAGAATGGAAAAGATAAATTTTTAAAATCCTTGAGAGAAGTAATTAGTCATGAACAAGGGAAACTGCATAAGGTGATCAGCTATTTTTTCAGCAGAAACTGCATGTCACAAGAGAGTGGCATGATGTATATTCAAAATGCTGAAAGGAAAAAACCTACAACCAATAATATTCTACCTGGCAAGGGTATCAGTAAGGATTGAAGAAGAGTTAAAGGATTTTTCAGACAAACTAAAATTACCACTAAACTAGCTTTAGAAGAAATGTTAAAGGGATTTCTTTAAATAGAAAATAAAAGGCCATACTTAGAAATTTATGAATGAAAAAAATTCACAAATAAAAGGACCAGATGAATTCACAGTTGAGTTCTGTCAAACACTAAGAAAAGAATTAATACCTATCCTCCTCAAACTATTCCAAAAATGGAAGAGGAAGGAAATCTTCCCCATACATTTAATGAGGTCAGCATTTTCCTGCTACCAAAACCAGACAAAAGCATTTCAAAAAAAGAACACTACAGGACAAGTTCCTTGATGATCATACCTGCAAAAATCCTCAAAAAATTATTAGTGAACCGCATTAAATAACATATTAAAAGAGTAATTCACCACAGTCAATCAAGAGGAAGTTGTTCTGGGGATGCAAGGATGGTTTAGTATTCCCACGTCAAGCAGTGTGATACCCCACATTAGTAAAATAAAAGATAAAAACCATATTATCATCTCAATAGATACAGATCAAAACCATGTGATAATTCAGTATCTATGATTAAAAAAAACTCTCAGCAAAGTGGGTTTAGAGGGAACATACGCCAAGATAATTAAGAGCATATATGTAAACCCACAGCTAACATCACATTCATTGTGAAAAATGGAAAACTTTTCTCTAAGATGAGAAACAAAGCAAGGATGTCTATGCTTGCCACTTTTACTCAACATAGTACCTGAAGTCCTGGTAACAGCAATCATACAAGAAAAAGAAAGGAGAGCCATACAAATTGGCAAGGAAGAAATTAAATTGTCATTATTTTCAGATGACATTGATATTATATATAGAAAACCCTAAAGACTACACACACACACACACACACACACACACACAATTAGAAGGAATTAATGAAGTCAGTAAAGTTTCAAGATACAAAATTAATATAGAAATTTCTTGAATTTCTATACACTAAAGCTGAAAGACAAATTAAGTAAACAATTTCATTTACAATAGTACCATAAAGAATAAAATACCTAAGTATAAAGTTTCAAAAGCAATGTGGAAGATCTATACTCTGAAAACCATAAAACATTGATGAAAGTTTGAAGATAACACAAATGAAAAGACACACCATACTAATAGATTGGAAGAGTAAAATCATTACAATGTCCATACTACTCAAAGCAATTATAGACTCAATGTAATCTTTATAAATATATTAATAGCATGTCTCATAGACCCAGGATAAGTAATCTTGACATTTGTATGGAATTACAAAAGATCCTTAATAGCCAAAGCAATCTTGTGAAAGAAAAGCAAAGGTGGACATATTACAACCCCAAATTTCAAGATAAATTATAAAGCTGTAGTAATCAAAGTAGTATGGTACTGGCACAAAAATAGACACATAGATCAATGGAACAGAATAGAAAGCCCAGACATAAACCCATGCTAACCCATGCTTTTATGGTAATGGAAGATAAGACTATATAGTATAGAAAAGATATTCCCTTCACTAAAGGGTGCTGGGAGAACTGAACAGCTATGCAAAAGAATTAGACTGGACCACTTTCTTACACCTTGCAAAAAATAAACTCCAAATGGATTAGAGACCTAAAAATGAGACCTAATGAAAAATTATATGTCTAGGTGAAAAGATAGACAGTAATCTTTTGGACATCAGGCTAAGCAAAAATTTTCTAGACATTTCTTCTCAGACAAGGAAACAAAACCAAAAACAAAAATTTGAAGAATATACAAAAATTAAAAGCTTTTGCATGGCAGAGGGAAATGTCAACAAAACGAAAAAGCAACCTACTAACTTGAAGAAGATGATATATCCCTTAAGAGGTTAACATCCAAAATTATTAAAAAGAACTCAGACAAATCAATACTAAACAATAACAACAAAATCCAATTAAAATATGGGTCAAGGACCTAAATAGACATTTCCCCAAGACAGTATACAGTTGGCCAACAGACACATGTAAAGATGTTTAACATGACTAATCATCAGGGAAATGTAAATCAAAACTTCAAGGAGATTTCACCTTATAATGGATAGAATAAAAAAGACAAGAAACAGCAAGCTGGAGAGGAAGTGGAGAAAAATGAACCCTCATGCACTGTTGGTGGGGATGTAAATTGACAAAACTATTTGGAAAACAGTATAGAACTTCCTCAAAAAGTTGAAAATAGAAATACTATAGAATCCAGTAATTTCCTACTGAGTATTTATCCAAAGAAAACAAAAACACTAATTCAAATGACATATGCATCCCTATGTTTATCATAGCATTAGTTACAATTACCAGTATATGGAAGCAACCTAAATGTCTAGTGATTAATAGATAAAGGTTGTGTGTGTGTGTGTGTGTGTGTGTGTGTGTGTGTGTACAATGGATTATTACTTACCTCCCTCCCCACCCCGACACACACACACCAAAAGTGAGGTCTTGCTATTTGCAAACCACATGAATGGACCTGAAGGGTATTGTTAAATGAGATAAGTCAAATACCATATATGCAATCTAAAAAATAAATGAATGAAAAAGCAAAGCAGGAAAAGACCCATAAGTACAGAGAATCAACTGGTGGTTACCAGAGGGAATGGGTTGGGAGGATAGGCAAATTGTTGAAGGGGAGTAGGAGGTATTGGCTTGCAGTTGAGGAATGGATAAGCCAGAAGTACAGCATGGGGAATATAGCCCATAGCAGGTAATGTAAAAGCATTGTATGGTGACAGATGGTAGCTACACTTGTGGTGAACATGACATAACACATAGAGTTGTCAAATCATGGTGTTGGACACCTAAAACCAATTTTTTAAAAACTGGAAAAAGTGTTTAAAAACTATCCAAATGACATCTCCACCTGTGCATGTAACAGTCTACTAATTGCCGTGTTTCTAGGGGGAAGATGTCCCCTTCTGTTATCTAGGATGGAGTTCTTTCAATCCCTTGCCTTTTTTGGTCAAAGGAAAGATCATTCATCCACATTTAGCAGTTTTTAGGAATATTTGTTATAACCAAAGCAACAATTAATGGATGTTTCAAGGGGTATGTAGCTGGATTACTGGCACTCTTAAGAAAATAAATGGAGGACTAATTGTCTCATTTGCTCTAGAACCTTACAGGTAATTCATACAGCAAAAAAGAAGCATTTCTTTTTAGCTCTACCCTTGTTAGGTGACCCCTCTAGTTAAAGTTTTATCATCTCAGATTACGGATGCAAAATTTAGATGATCATTAGAAATACTTCGGAAGGGCGGAAATGGTGGGGGAAAGGGAGAGAAGCAAACCATGAGAGACTCTTGAATGCTGACAAAAACTGAGGACTGATGGATGTGGGGGGAGGGGGGGATGGGCATGGAGGAGGACACTTGTGGGGATGAGCACTGAGTGTTATGTGGAAACTAATTTGACAATAAACTATTAAAAAAAAAAAAGAAATACTTCGGAAATATTTTTGAAACTGTAGATTATTCAAACCTATCCTAAGAAACTCTTATTCACAAAATCGAAAGTAGAGGCTGAGAACACACAAACACTTAAGAAAAATGTCCTTCCAATAAATATGATCATTAGCCGTATTTTAAGAGCACTGATGTAAGAGAAGCAGGGAGCAAGCAATAGGACAAATAATACCAGATGCCTAAATTTTTAAGGATCTTGGCCTTGAAAAGCATCCCTTCTACCCAAAGCCTCCATCAGCTGACCTCTTCCTGTGCTGCCACCAAATATCCAGATTGTCAAAGCTTGATAAGAGAGATGCATGCCTAATTAGTCCTTGACTGTCTTCCCTAGAAAATGACCACACAATACTAGCTCCAAAAAGCAGGCTATGTGCTCATTTTATTCAACTAGTATGTGACTAAGACATAAGTATTTCCTTGGGAGAGAGGAGGTAAAGAAAAGAAATTGGCAGAAAACTATGAAATTAATTCTCTTTGAGCAGCATAGCTCCCTGCCTGAGATATTTCACCCTGTGTTTTCATCAGCCAGTTGAAATTATTTTGATATTCCATTTTTGGTAATGATAACCAAGAAAGAAAGGAAAATGTTTTTTTTCTCTTTTCCCATAGCCTCCTTTGCCTGACTTTTATTCTCTCAGGCAAGGGTGGCCAGACTCATACACAGAATTTATCTTTCCAACTTTCCAAATAGCTGCATGTAATTTTAGGGTCTCTTAATCTCTAAGAATATAACATTTACAGGTTCTACTCTCAAGGTCCTCTAGGATGTTCAGGACATATGTGTATATACTCTGCAGCTGGGCCTTGAATCAGATGTAAGAAAGAATGTACTATTATTGCCGTATAGGACTGGGAGCAGACTGAGCCTCAGGTCAAACATGTTATGATAACTAATTTTCTTCAGGTGCCTCTTCTCTACTCTTCCATATACCCTGAGTTCTACTCTCTAGAACTGTACCCACCAATCCTACAATTCCTTCCTGGTTAGTAGCATTGTGGCAGAAGACATTTGACAACTATTCATAAATCACACTTACAGACTTCAATTCCTACTCTAAGAGGCTAATGCTTGATTCTATGCCACTGTTATTAATCCATTCGGGAAAAACTAGATTTTAGTATGGTTTAGTTGCTAGTAGGTTTGTGCTTTACCTCTTATGGCATATTCCAAGGCTCAAGAAGCCATCCAATTAATGTTCACTGAATTAGGGAACATACTGCATTCACACTGAAGTCCTCTAGAAACTGCTTTAATCCTGGAGAATAACTGGTTTTTCCTAAGGTTTTCATTTGGCCTTATTTCAAATATGATTTCTTACACTGTTTATGCATGAGGTGGCCTCAGGAACTGGGACTGGAATAGAAAGAGTGAATTTTCAGTAAAGTGGCAGGACATGGCTACATTCATCTCCATGTTCTATAGCCTCCATGAGAGGAAACTATCCCTTGAATTAAAGTAGGTGTGGGGGGAAAAGGTAGGGAAAGAACACCAGCATAAGTCTTAGAAGATTAGAATTTGGGTCACATTCAGCACAACTTTGGAGAACTTTCCACATACTTCAATCTCAAAGTGCTGAGAGCACCCATGATAAAAATGTGTTCTTATGACCTTAAAAAGAATTTCAAAGAAATTCTAGAGTAATTCTTTCCAAAATTATAGGTTTTAGGCACTCAGTGACTTAGGAACCCATTTTTCCCTGCTTGTTAACAGGACCACATTACCTACCCAACTCTATTTCCAAGAAATTACTAACAACGTAATATTCTTCACAGATCACTGTTCTCTATACTACTAGACCCGATTTATTTGATAGTATTCTATTTCATGCACTGAATTGCTCCATCCCTTTCTCCACTATTGATAGTTCATTCATTCTTCAGGACTCCATCCCTATTCTTTTTCTAAATACATTCCCTTGTTATTTTTTTTCTACCTCCTGGCTTTGTGTAATTCCTATCTTCAACACTTAGGATGATCTCATTTTTAAAATAACTATTTCAAATGCATTTTAAATTATCAAGTAACTTGAGAAAATTTTTGAGGGCAAGATTCCAGTCTTAAATATCACCATAGATAGCAAAAAATATCATTGATGCTTAATAAATATTTGTTTAGTTGAACAGTATCCAATTCATCATTTCAAGTCACAAACCTCATAGCTGATCAAAATCATTGCAAAACCCATGGATTAGGGTCATTTAGGGAGCAGGGCAGAGGACTATCATTCTTTTACATGTCTCTGACTTTGGGCCTGTGTGATCAGATCTTTTTATAAGATTCCAGGGGCTTCAGAGAATAGTCATGCACCCACAGGAGGATTAGGGGCGGGGGTGGCTGGGAAGAAAGAAAGAAAGCAGAAGTTTTCCAGTTTCAAGTCTATATTCTATATAGTGTACAACTTAGGTGACTGCTAGACCAAGCTGATTTACTCAAGTTTTTATTGGGAAAGGGAAATTTATATTTTTTGAATATTCAGATAGCCCCTGAAAGGATTTGTATGAATAAAAATGTGTCCAAGTATTCAATAAGTGTAGCCAAATATTACATATGACCTAATTTTTTCCTAGAAGATATTATTTCTTTCAAGTGGACAACACCTATCATTTTGACTGTTCTCCTCTGTAATTACTCACTCAAATGTTGGCCAGTATAAGTAATCTGATCCATGAAAAATTTCTTTTCATCAGAAAATGAGGAGATCTGAGTAGTTTATACAAATGTACTCATTCCTCTGCCAAGGGTAAACCCCACTAACTTGTCCTCAATTGTATTTGCCCATGTTTACTATTTTCTTGAAAGAGGTGGGATGCTTGATGACCTACAAGGCTTTTCTGAAAAAGGGAGAGTGCCTTTTCATCTTCTCCCTATCCATCATAATCAGAGCAAATGAATTAAAAACATGGATTTGAGTTCTCTGTGACTATAGACTGAGAATTGCTTGCTCAGGGAGCTGCTCTGCTGCATTAGCCCATCACCTGCACTTCATGAGAGGATGCATTTACCTTCCTGGAAGAGTTCGGGCCTTGTAGCTTTGCCATAGGAGCTTGGCTTCCTGCACAGCATATTTAACCCTTTCCTGGAACTGAGATGTCCCTCCCAGGAGGAGCATCTTCACTCAGAAAACTGGTTAAAGGTAGGAGGCTCAAAGAGGCCCAAAGGTGGGTGCTTTTGTGGACAATAAATGGAGATGCAATAAACATGTGTTCCTGACTTCACTGCAGATTTGTGACTGCCCAACTGACAGGTTAGCACCTGGTGGAGCACTGCATGGGTCAACTGCAGATACCATGCACTAGTCCTTACAGGAAAAATTGGGTAGAAATCAGAAGAGATGCAATACATATAACCACACCACTGGAGACTGCTATGCAGTCTCCTGCAAATTTACTGTTATGCTCAACTGCAAATTTACTATCCTAGCTCACCTCTTTCACTTTGTTTCACATTTTCTTCCAAAATTTTCTTCTGCGTGTTTTCAAGTTTCCTTCTCAACAGGAAGGAACCCACCCCCCTTTCCTCAACAGGCACTTAGGGAAAAGGCTAAATAAAATTATCTTGAAATGTGTCACTGTAATTTGGGGTTCGGGGGTAAGAAGACAAGCTAGTTCTATCAGTTTGTTTTATGCACTATTTTTAGTTTACCCTTTTCACTTCAATCTCATCACTACAAGTAGTGCTCAGCATCTACTTCATGTATGCCAATACATTTTGGCAGAAATTTAGGTTAAAGTCAGTCTTTGGAAGGAGGCCCAAAGCTACAATGCTCAGCTATTTCCAAATATAGTGGCTACCTCTTATTAGTAGTTTTGTTTTCTACAGTTACCTACGGTCTGGAAGCAAATGATCCTCCTTCTGACTACTGCCACATCATTAGTGGCCTAATGCTACATCACAGTGCTTATGTTCTTCACCTCACTTCATTTCATCATGTAGGCATTTTATTATCTCACATCATCACAAGGGTGAGTATAGTATAAGAAGATATTTTGCCAGAGAGAGACCATCTTCACATAACTTCTATTACAGCATATTGTATGATTGTTCTATTTTATTATTGTTAAACTCTTATTGTGTCTAATTTGTAAATTAAAATTTATTATAGTTATGCCTGTATAGAGTAGAAACAGTATACACACACACACACACACACACACACACACACACACAAATAGGGTTTGTTATGATTTGCAATATTATGTATCTACTGGGAGTCTCGGAATGTACCCTCCATGGATAAAGGGGTCCACTGTACATAGCAAGTTCTCTGTGTATGACAGTTACTGCTCTTTTTTTTTTAAATTCAGGGTATGAGTTCCAGTAGCATCACAAGAACTCTGTGACTTTGGGAAAGTCACCAGGCTTTTCTGGGCACCAATTTGCTTATCTGTTATGTAAAGTCATGGTGTTAGAGGGGAAGAGGTTGAAAAAGAGAATTTTCAATGCCCCTGTCCAATTTTATGCTTGTATGGGGAGAGAGACATCTTAAAGAATGCTAATTTGTGTTTGTTAATAGTCTTAAATCAAGATTTCAAAAATTGGAATAAATATTAAAAGTAGAGCTCTCAGAGGGTTTCTTTCCTTGTTAATTGTTTGCTTTAAGCATCCAAGCCAGGAAAAGTGAATGTTTGCAGAATTCATGAACATTTGCAAAGAATCATTAGTTTTTCAGGGCAATTGCATAAGCCCCATGCTCTCATGCTTTCATGGAGTAATTGCAACAACTCCCAAACCCAATGACCTACTTTCTTATGTTGATGTTGGTATTCTTTCCTTTAAGAAAGTGACTCTTGAGCAAAATTTACACCAAGGATTTTCCCTTAGAACACAAATTTTTACTCATTATTACTTATTATTTCATTGACCAAACAGTGACGGAACACCAGCTAAATACTGGGCTCTGTGAGAACTGCAAAAGTGAATGAAATCTTCTGGTCAACAGTAACACTAAGGAAACCAAGAACCACACGTTGGAGACACAATTATCAAGAAAGTTATAAATCCCCTATTGGTCTTTTATTCTGTCTATTGATTACTCAGAAAAGGAATACTGAAGACAAAAAAGACTTGATTTAACATTTGCTTTTCCAACTCATGTGCTATGTTCAAGAAGATAGGATGGACTAAAATACAATGAGCAAACTGTGTTGAAGCAATCTATCAGAGTATTAAGAGCAAAGATATTAAAGGATGCTAGAGAAATCATCTGTGTCTCCATTTAGCTGTTCATTTATTTAGAAATATTTATTGAACATCTATTAAGTGCCACATACTATACAAGGAAGGAAGAAAACTGACAAAAGCTTGCATTTTAGAGGGGGATGATGAGACCAAATACTTAAGATAGTGCTTTCTCTAATGAAGGATTGAGATTTGAGGGGACTGGAGTCGTCTTCTGGGATAAAGAAACTTAATTCCGAGATCTACAGTATAAGTGGGAGTATTCGTGTAAAGAGCAGAGTGAGGAGTGAAGCAAAGGAGAGGAGGAGGGATATATGCCACCCAAAGACCAAGCCCCAAGGTCAAGAAATAAGTGATAAGAGGAAATTAAATTCAGTTTTATGTAAGTGGTGACATCCAAAGAGGGAAGGAAATGACAAGGAATGTGGCTAGAATTATAAGCTGAGAAGATCTCACAGGTACAGAAGTTGTGGGCAGAAAAATCATGGAATTAGATCTGTAAATTAAGACAGTCTCTTAAACTGCAATGTGATTTAAGTGGAAAATACATTGAACACAGTGAGACCAAATAGGAGATTGATGCAGTAACCAAGATGATGATAAATTCAATTAGGAAAACATCAGTGGGTTCTGGAAAGGGGCAATTTTGGGTAATCTTTAGTTTGCAGAGTAGACATGATTTGCTGATTAGATGAATGAATGAGAGAGAGCTTTGATAAGTTTCTGCCTGGATTATGATGGAATGTCATTCATTGGTTAAGATGCAGTACTATGACACAGGATAAAGATAGTTATTGAGAGGAGGTAGAATGACTTCCATTTTCAATGTTCTGAATTTTATATACACTTGGCATATCCCAGTAAGTTTCTTCAGTGGGCAGTTTGTTTGGTTTGGATCCAAAGTTCAGCAAAAATAGAGGAATTGATTAGAGAGTCATCATTATGAAGAAAATAATTGTTGGCAGGGGGATCCAGGGAGAGTATATGAAATCATCCACTAGAAGTAGGAAGAGGGAAGGGACCTAGTTAAAGACTTTGACTAATATTTAGTGTTAATATTTATGATAAAGAACAGCCTAGCAAGGAGATTGGATGGACGTGTTCAGAGATAGAGAAAAAATATTTTCGGTACTGAATGTTACTAGAATGTTCAGATTTCATTTACCTACTTGTATTCAGCTCATTCCCATTCTGTGTGCTCAGCTCTGAATTACAGGGGATTGAGCCACTTCAAACTACATTTCCCAGATTTCATTAGTTGACTTCCTATTCAATTTAGGCAATGAGAGAAGCCTACTGGAAATTGGAAGATGTAAGGAAGGGAGAAACTACTGAATTTTTCTGTCAGTCTTTCTGATGAAGTCTCTAGCAGTGGTTATCATGTCTGGTGGGAACATTGGGCTCTCCCAATGTCAAAGGTTCCCAAGCAGTAGTTTTAACAATAGCAACATTTATTTCCACCGTGTCAGCTTTAAGTGTGCTCCTGAGTTGTGGCAGAATTATCTACTGATTGATTTACCCTACCCTAGAGATGGTTATTAAAGTTTCCTGTAGTTACTTCCTGTACTAACTTGCTTTTTGTACTTGCTCCCTAAGCTCTTCAAATACTCAAATTCCTAAACATGGTTTGCAAGACTCTGTATCATCTTTCTATGAATAATTTTCCAGCTTCATTTTGTGCCATTTTATTTCCTCTCTTAAAATGAATACTCCAAACAGATTGGAGATTTTAATTCTTCCATCCTTGTAATAGTTTCCTTATATTAAATCTCCTCCATTGAAATAGCTGGCATGGTTCTTATATTTCTGGTTGGACCTTAACTGATTCAGAACTTCTGCTTAAGAAAGAGACGACCGGTATTATATGTGGCAACAAAAAAGCTGTTAATGACTTTAGCAAGAATCATTTCAGTGTAAAAGTGGGGCAAAAGTCAGACTGCTGTAGTTGAAGATATTCAATAGTGACTAAGTCCAGAAAGCAAGGACAGACATGTTCTAAAAGTCTGGCCATAAAAGTGAGGAAAGAGGGAACAGTTGGGAAACAAGTATTAGCCTTTTGCTTTTAAATATGGTAGCCAGTAGACACATGTAGTTAGTGAGCATTTGAATTATCATTAGTTTGAACTGAAATGTGCTCCAAGTAAAAAACCAGCTTACTATATTTTAGACACATAGTATTAACAAAGGAAATATTTCACTAATAATTTAATTGATATATATTGAATCAGTAGGAATGTTAGACATATTACATTTAATAAACATACTACTTAATTTAATAAATTTATTTGAAATATTTAATATAGCTACTAGCACTTTAAAATTACACATATGGCTTGAAAAGTGCTGTTTGAGACAAAGAATTAAATAGCCAGTTGTGCCATAAGCTTTCTTTATGCGTTACAGCCTACATGGTACCTGACTTAGAGTCAGGTAAAGCCTAAAACATAAAATATGCACATGAAACAATGTTACATCAAAATAAACTTAGGTAAGATGGAAAAATGCTGATTCTTCCTGATCCCAGTAGAAAAAAAAATGTAATTTTCTGTGCTCAGAAGACTCTTGAGAACAAATGGTTTTTGTAGGAGACATGATAAGATTTCCACTAAAACCTATCATGGGAGTATGCAAGGTAGAATTGAAAAAGGAGACACTGAAGTCAAGAATATCAGAGGACATTAGCAAGAGTCCTGGAGGGAGGTGATGGGGGTCTGAATTAAGATGGTGTAGGTCGGATAGAGAACAGAGGGTGGTATAATGGATATTATGGAAATAGAATTGTCAATGTTTGGATTATGAGTAAATGTAGAGGTTTAGAGAGAAGACACACCATCTATCAGCTGTGAAGCACAGCATGAAGTTAGATTTAGTTAGCTTTTGGATAGTTTTGCTTAGAAAGAGGAAATGTCATTGCTCTGGAAAATAAGCTTACTCATATTGTTGGTTTGCCAAGGACCAGAGACATCAGCACATGTTCTAATGGTACAACCAAACTTCCTTATACCAAACATTCTCTTAAAGTCTATAAATAGTAATTCTGGTCCTGATGATGTTGGATACAACCATCCCAGCTCTCCCTACACTCAGTCAAGCACTTAATAGAAACATCAGCTGGCTACTAATATGGTATCATCCTCAAATGATGCTGAACAACTACATGCAGTGGAAACTACCCTGGAGGTAGAGGCAGCAGGTAAGAGTTCAAGGCTTTGAACCAACTATGAAAGTGACTTTACCTAATGGAACCTCAATTCCTTCACCCGTAAAATAAAATAAATACATCTGGCACCAGATACTTTAAAATTGTACAAGGCCATGTAAGTGAATACATTTGAATATATTTTATAAATAAGGAGATTTTTACACACACACACACACACACACACACACACACTACATTTTAGGGCTTCTATTTCAAATTTACACACAATTTGTTTTAGTGCAAATGAGAATATTTCCATGAGTGAACTTTTAGTGATTAAATTCCTACATCATGGAGAAAAGAAAATCTGAACTACAGTATCTATTAATAGGGATTCCAATACTCACCCACCCCATAGTAAATGTGTTGCTATGTGTGAGCTTGTGTGGGGAGGGGTTGGTATGTGTATGCTTCAGAGTGGAGATGTAGAAAGAAAACATCACAGCTTGAAAAAGCTACACATGACTGTTCTGCAAAAACAGTTTCTACAATTAACACTGCTGATCTGTTTATAAACCCAAAATAGTATAAACACACACAGTTGCTCTCATTAATTTTTGATAAGCAGTAAAACTCACAAATATTTTACTTCCAAGCATATGTTATCTACAGTTGGCTACAGTGGCAGGCATATGCTTTGACATACGATACTCCATCTTGTACCAATGCACATGACTCACATCTAAAACAATAGCTGAACTACATGTGGGCATCTCATTGGCTGAGTGTTTGGCTCATTTATATTTGGGATTCTTTAAATAAGATTTTAAGCCAGGAAAATATACAAATACCTAAATCTGGGACACTTCAAATTTTATGAATGTATGTTGCTTTATCCATTCTTAAAACAGAAATATGTAATGTCTACACAGTGTAATTTGAGTTTGTGTATTTTGTTTTCTCCTACAACATCCATTTGTCCTCAAATAACCTACAGAAATCTGACACATTGGGTTCTTTCCTGAAAATATAATTCTCAATGTCATTCTTTTGTTTTAACCAACCCAACCAAAATTGAAAACCTTTTACACATTTACCAAAATACTTACTACAAGGTTTTCTAAAAGCAGCAAAAGGTCCAAATAACAACCTAAAAGGCAGAATAAAGAGTCAATATATTTATAAATAAAACAAAGTCACCATTATATACAAAGTTCTATATATTCAGTGAAAACTAGTAGGTTCTAGCATTAATCACTGTCAGACTTGAATCCTGGAACACTGAGGAGTTAAAGGATGTGATAAGAGATGATATAATATGGAAATAATGAGTGACTGATCTGAGGATAAACCATAGGTAAGTTAAGAATGTCCAAAGAGAGAAGGAAGACATTCTAGTTGTGGATAAAACATGAGCCAATATGTGAAGATTTAAATAAGTTTTTGTGCCGAATGTAAAGGGAAATTGGTGTTAACAAGGCAGAAGCATTTTGGGGAAAGAATTTGTCTAAGTTAAAGGAATCTAGAGACCAGGGTAGAGGAAGATGGTGATGGAGCAGGAAGAATTTAGGCCCCTGTGAACACAATTAGATAACTGTCAAGTCATCCAAAATGCCCTAGAAATAGACCTGAAGAATGACAGAACAAACTCCACAATTAAAGGGAGAGAAGAGGCCACAATGAAAAAGGTAGGAAATGCACAGATGTGGTTTAGGGGAGAAAAAGATCACAGGTGGTGCAGACAGGAGGGAACCATGGTTGCAGAGAAGAGTGAGAAAGATGTGCACACAGGGGAATACACAAAAAGAATGTTTCTCCAAAGCCATTGGCTTGGAAATGAGAGGGGCTGAATTTTGTGAGTTCTTGAAATCACCAGGGCTTAAAGCCTGGAGCATTAAAGGTCAATGGGCTTGGCTAGGATAGAGCCTAAAGGGCAATGCACTGCTCCTAGAAAGAAAGAAGTCAAACAACCCATGCAAAAAACATGGAAACAATGCACTGAAGAGCACCTGCAACACACAGAGGGAGATTATTCACTCTTCTCAGAGTGTATCCCTGAGAGGAAGCATTCATGAAGATGAAGACAATGCTCAGGGAACAAAGGAGTTGGCCAGTACCATTTCTTGCCCCCACCTCTGAGCATAAATACAGAGCATCCTGTGGGAATAGGGCAGCACCAACACTGGCTTCCTAACGTGGATACACCAAGCCCCACCCGCCTTCACTTCAGTTCAACACTCCTTCTCAGTCACTCTTGCCTCAGTCTCAGCACCACGGGACCCTCCACTGAAGATAAGCACAAACCACTGTCCACATCTTGTCTCCCAACCAGCAAGTTGTGCATGGTTCCAGTTGTGGTAGAAGAGGTGACAAGTCTCATTTCACAAGCAGAGTAGAGCACACCTACATAAAACTCACCACATTCAGGCCAGGGACCAAACACTTCCCGTAGCAGGCAATGAGAGCTTCTTCAGATAACTGGCCTGAAGGATAGAGCAGCCAGAACATAAAAGCAGAGTGCACACAGCACACATAAGAGATAATCCCTGAAGTGCCAGGCCCTAGGCACTATATGACCTCTTTTTCATAAGGACATTACTTTCAGGAGCAAGAGACATAACTGGCTTTTCAAACACAGAGAAGGCAGCAACTTAGACAAAATGCAGTCATAGGAATTTATCCCCAGTGAAAGAAAAAGATAAGGCCATGCTAGACATCTAGGTGAAACAGATATAACTAACATGCCTGATAGAGGAAAAAAGCAATGATCATATGAATACCCACTAGGCTGGGGAAAAGAATAGAAGACCTCAATGAGACCCTTACTGCAAAGATAGGTGTTAAAAAAGAATCAATCAGAGATGGATAGTGCAATAAACAAGATTAAATTCATAGGGGCACCTGGATGGCTCAGTCAGTTGAACATATGACTTCAGCTCAGGTCATGATCTTGTGGTTCATAGGGTCGAGCCCCATGTCAAGCTCTATGCTGACAGCTCAGAACCTGGAGCCTGCTTCAGATTCCGTTTCTCCTTCTCTCTCTGCCCCTCCCTTGCTCATGCTCTGTCTCTCTCTGTCTCTCAAAAAAAATAAATGTTAAAAAATAAAAAAGAGAATATTATGTAAATCTATAGACCAACAAATTTTACAACGAGGAAGAAATGGCACATTCCTAGAAACATATAAACTACCCAAATTGAAACAGGAAGAAATAGTAAACTTGAACCAACTAATAACCAGTGAAGCAATCAAAAAAGTCCCAATAAACAAAAGTCCAGGGCCAGATGGCTTCACAGTCAAATTCTACCAAACATTTTTTTAAAGATGTTTAATTATTTTAAAATAGAGAGTGTGAGCAAGGGAAAGAAAGACAGATGGAGAGAAAAGAATCCCAAGGAGGCTCTACAATGTCAGTACAGAGCCCAACATGGGAGCTCAAACTCATGGACCATAGGATCATGACCTGAGTCAAAATCAAGAGTTCGATACCTAACCAATTGAGCCACCCACAGGCCCTATACCAAACATGAAAAAAAAAAAAAAAGGTCAAGACCTATTCTCAAACAATTCAAGAAAATGGAAAACGAATGAAAATTTCCAAATTCATTCTATGAGGCCATAATTACCCTGATACCAAAACCAGATAAAGACACCACAAAAAGAACTACAGACCGATATCCCTGATCAACATAGATGAAAAAATCCTAGCTTTTTTGCTAATACTAGCAGACAAAATACTAGCAAACCAAATCTGACAATACATTAAAAACATCATTCACTACACTCAAGTAGGATTTATCCTGGATTGCAAGAGTAATTTAATATTTGCAAATCAGTTTGATCTATCACATTAATAAAAGAAAGGATAACAACCTTAGATCATTTCAACAGATGCAGAAAAAGCTTTTGCAAAGTTCAACTTCCATTCATGATGAAAACCCTCAATAAGGAATGTTCATTGGGCCATTCCACATAATAAAGGCCATATATGAAAAACCCACACTTAATATCATCCTCAATGGGGAAAAACTGAGAGCTTTTTCTTTACAGTCAGAAACAAGACAGGGATGTCCACTCCCATCACTTTATTTAACATGGTACTAGAAATCACAGCCACAGCAATGAGACAACAAAAAGAAATAAAAGGCATCAAAATCTTCAAGAAAGAAGTCAAACTTCTATTAATTTCAAATGACATCATACCCTGTACAGAAAACCTGAAAGACTCCACCAAGAAAACTGATACACCAATTCAGTAAAGTTGTAGGATACAAAATCAATGTACAAAAATCTGTTAGATTTCTATACACAATAATAAAGCAGCAAAAAGAGAAATTAAGGAATAATTCCCATTTATAGTTTAAGAAAACCATAAGATACCTAGAAATAAATCTAATCTAAGTGAAAGACCTTTACTCTCAAAACTATAAAACATAGATGAAAGAAACTGAAGATGACACAAAGTAATGGGAAGTCATTCCATGCTCATGGGTTAGAAAAACAAATATTGTTAAACTGTCCACGTTACCCAAAGCAATCTACATATTTAATGCAATCCCTATCAAAATGCCAAAAGCTTTTTCTACAGAACTAGGACAAACAATCCTAAAATTTATATGGAACCACAAAAACCCCAAATAGCCAATGTCATCTTGAAAAAGCAAAGCAAAGCAGGAGGCATCACAATTCCAGACCTCAAGTTATATTACAAAGTCATAGTAATCAAAACAGCATGGTCTTGGCAGAAAAAATAGACATGTATGTCAATGCAACAGAAATGAACCCACAACTATATGGTCAACTAATCTTTGACAAAGCATGGAAGAATATCCAATGGGAAAAGGAGAGTCTTTTCAAAAAATGGTGTTGGGAAACTGAATAGCAACATGAAGAAGAATGAAAGTAGACCATTTTCTTGCACCATACACAAAAATAAACTTAAAATTGATAAACGCCCTAAATGTGAGACTGAAAGCTATAAAAAAAATCCTAGAAGAGAAATACAGGCAGTAACTTCTTTCACATTAGCCATAACGACTTCTTTCTGGTCATCTCCTGAGGCAATGGAAACAAAATACAAAATAAACTATTGGGACTACAACAAAATAAAAACCTTTGCACAGCAAAGGAAATAATCAACAAAACTAAAACGTAACCTCCTGAATGGGAGAAGATATTTGCAAATGACTTATTTGATATAGGGTTAGTATCCAACATAAAGAACTTACCAAACTTAACACCCTCAAACCAAATAATCCTATTAAAAATGAGCAGAAGACATGAATAGACATTTCTCCAGAGAAGACATACAGATAGCCAATAGACACATGGAAAGATGCTCAATGTCGTTCATCATCAGGGAAATACAAATCAAAAGTACAATGAGATATCACCTCATACATGTTGGAATGGCTAAAATCAACAACACAATAAACAACAGGTGCTGGCAAGGACACAGAGAAGGGGGAAGTCTATTGTGCTGTTGTGGGAGTGCAAACTGATGCAGCCATTCTGGAAAACAGTGCATAAATTCCTCAAAAAGTTAAAAAATGGGGGCACCTGGGTGACTCAGTTGGTTAAGCATCCAACTCTTGATTTCAAGTCAGGTCACCATCTCACAGTTTGTGAATCCAAGCCACTGCTTGGAATTCTCTCTCTGCCCCTACCCCATTTGTGCTCTTTCTCTCAAAATAAATGAATAAACTTAACATTTTTACATTTAAAAATAGTTCTATTCTACAATTGCTATAATTTCTGTAATAGGTGGTTACCCTAAAAATACAAAAATAGTAATTCAAAGGATACATGCACCCTGATGTTTAGAGCAGCATTATTTACAATATCCGAATTATGGAAAAAGCCCAAGTGCCCATTGACTGATGATTGAATAAAGAAGAGGTGATATATTACTCAGCCATAAAAAAATCTGAAATCTTGCTATTTGCAAATTACATATATGGAGCAAGAGAGTATTATGCTAAGTGAGATAAGTCAATAAGAGAAAGACAAATACCATATGACTTCACTCATATATGGAATTACAAAAACACAAAACAAATGAGCAAAGAGAAAAAAGAGAGAGAGAGAGGGAGAGCCAAACTAAGAAACAGACTCTTAACTATAGAGAACAAATTGATGGTTACCAGAAGGGGTGTGGGTGAGGGAATGGGTTAAATGGATGATAAGGATTAAAGAATGCACTTGTGATGAAAACCAGGTGTTGAATGGAAGTATTGAACCACTATATTGTATACCTGAAACTCATGTTACATGATATGCTTATTAACTTGAATTTAAGTAAAAACTGAAAAAAGTTATCTAGACACCAACTTCTAAGGAATTTGGGTGATAGTTAGAAGTGATGAAATTTGATGGGTAACCATGTCAATTCCTAATAAGAAAAGAGTAGGAACAGGATCAGATTAGTCTGGAGCAATGTTCAGTGAAGAATAAAGGCAGAGAATAAAATCAGCAAGATAATTTGGTGTAGGTTGTTTCTACCTTTGCTCCCCCTCACAAGGAAAACTAACAATTATTCCTGGCAAGACACCACTGAAAGAATCCTAGAACAAGGGAATGAGGCTGAAGCACCTTCCTGCACCACAGAGATCAAGACAGAGTGCTTTAGAAAGGTAGGAGGAATAGCTACTCACTGATCAGGCCAGTGCAGTACCACGCGGAGGGGTCTCTCCTGAGACTATAGTTCCTGAGGTGGGAAAAGAGAGCCCAGGGGTGACATCTGGTACCCCAAGTATTGTGGGTTGCTTTGTGGGAAACCCTACCTTGGTTTCAACCCATGAGGAATCTACAGGGGAATCTACAGGGTTTAACCACTGGAAATCTGATTGTGATAGAAAAGCAAAGAGGAACTTCCAACAACCAGCACTTGGATTTTGGCAGACCAAATCCCTACCCGCATTGCCCAAATAGTAGTCCCAATCACAGTCTTTGTTCACCTGCAGAACTAACGTAAAGACACAGTCTGAACCAAAGAATGTAGCAGGATACAATGCTGCCTAATTTGGGTCTACAAACGAAGAATTTCATTGGCCCTGAGCTTGGTCTCCCCACACATAGGCAGAATTGCTGAGTCACAACTCCACATACTTTGGAAATGGCTCCCAGTCTCTCCCAACCAGAAAGGTGGTTAGAGAGTTACTTGAAAGTGAGGAACCTGAATCATAATGCCACCTGCTGTGAAAGTGTCTAAAAGGAAGGCTGGTGAGAATACCCAGAAGCTGCATAACATAGCAACTTTTGAGCTGAGAGGTGACTGTATAAATTGCCCCCAGAGCAAAGCCAGTGTCTCTGTTCCACAGGGAATGTGAGCATGGGTTGACTTGAGTCATCACAAATAAAGCAGTAGTGGCCCTACTATAGTAGATGCCCTCCCCATGCCTGCACAGTCATAATAAGTCATAGCCCTACTTATTGCTGAATGCAGCCTGTGCAATCAAAAAACCTTTCTATGGAACATGGGCAGCTGCATAGTCCATCTGATAGTCCTGTTTACAGTGGCACTTGAACAGAGAGCACAACTTGTGGCTTTTCTTGTCTATAGCACCAAACCAGTTCTAACCAGTACTTCACCTGAACAAAACTCTCAGTGTACACTCTTGACTGATTTGGGTTCCCAAACAATGAGATGTGCAGGTTCTGGGTTTTCCCCTGCTGATCTGCCAGGGCAGGGAGTTAATTCATAGCACCAACTAGGGCTGAGCATAATATCCAGTACCAGTCATTTAGTAAGCCTGACCAAAGAATCCAGGCAACTGAGAAGCCCATCCTATAGCCTCAGTTGGACAAAGAAACAAGCCAGCAGTTCTATTCAGCTGTCATCAGCCAGTAGTGCACAAACACCCCCATTCCTTACCTCAGTGCTTAAATAGTTGCCTTGACCCCAAACAGAATGTAATAGAAGTCCCCAGCTGCCCCAGAACATTGCTAGCAGACATGACCAGAAATCCAAACTGAGCTGATTTGTGAAACACTTTGTATGCCAAAGCAAATTTGTGAGGTCTGGAAGAGAAGAGTACTTAATAAAATGGTCAAATGACAATGTAAGGAATCAAGGATCATGAAAAATCAGGGAAATATGACACCATCAAAGGGATTTATTTGACCTTAAATAAATAAAGATCTATAAATTGTCCAAGAATGCAGCATAACTCTCTTAAAGTAGTTTAGCAAAACAAACAAAAATTCCAGGGTAGCCTACTATACTTGCATTAAACAAAATAGACTTTAAAAATGGCAAGAGACCAAAAGGTAATTATATAATGATAAATGAGTTAAAGCATTAAGATATGACAATTGTAAATATTTATGCACCAACACCAAGAGCACCTGCATACATAAAGTAGAAACTAACAGAGATAAAAGGAGAAATAACAATGAAGAGTATTTGGAGACTTTAATACTCCACTCTCAACAATGGATAGATCTTGACAGAAAATAGGGAAATACTAGATTTCAACAACATTGTAGACCAAATGGACCTAACATATACAGAACATTCTATCTGACAAAGGAGAATGCACATTCCTCTCAAGTGCACATGGGACATTTTCTAGGAGAGATCATATGTTAGTCCTCAAAACAAGTCTTAGAAAATTCAGGTAGATTGAATTCATGTCAAATATCCTCTCTGACAACAACAGCATAAAATTAGAAACCAGTAACAAGTGGAAAACTGGAAAATTTATAAAGACTTGGCAATTAAATAGCATTTTCTTGAATAACTAATGGACCAAAAAGAAATTAAAGGGGAAATAAAGTAGTTTATTGAGACAAAAAATGGAAACACATATACTAGAATTATGAGATGAAGAAAAAGTTCTAAGAGGAAAGTTTATATTCATAAATGCCTACAGTAATAAGAAAGTCCTAAATAAACCATCTAATTCTATGCCTTAAGGAACCAGCCAAAGAAGAACAAACTGAGTCTAAAGTTAGTAGAAGGAAGAAGATAACAAAGATTAAAGCAGAAATAAATGAAATAGAGAACAGGAAAACAGTAGAAAAGATTAACCAAACTGAATTGGTTGTTTGAAAAGATAATCAAAACTGACCAACCTTTAGCTACACTAACCAAATTAAAAATGCAGAAGACCCACACCAAAAATTATGAGAAAGAAAATATTACAACTGATACCACAGAAATACAAAAAGTCACAAGAAGCTATATTGAACAATTAAATGTCAATAAACTTGACAATTTAGACGAGGTGTAATAAATCTTAGAAACATACAAGAACTAAATAGAAAGACTGAGTAGACCAATTACTAGTGAGGTCTTCGAGTCAGTAATCAAAAATCTCTCAATGAAGAAAAAGCCCAGAACCAGGTGGCTTTACTGGTGAATTTTGCCAATTATTTAAAGAATAATTTACATCAATCATCCTCAAACGCTTCCAAAAATCAGAGAGAGTACTCCCAAATTCATTTTATGAAGTCAACATTATCCTGACACTAAAGTCAGATAAGAAAACTACTAGAAAACTAGAGTCCAATATCCATGATAAATAGAGGTGCAAAAAATTTTCAATACAATACTACCAAAAAAGTTCAAAAGAATTATTCACCATGATCAAATGGGATTTATCACTGAGATGGACGGATGAGTCAACATATGCTTATGAATCACTTTGATATATATCAATAAAATGTAAGAAAAGAATCATATAATGACTCAATGAATGCAGAAAATGCATTTGACAAAATTCAATTATCTGTTCAGAAGAAAAACACTTAACAAATTAGGCATAGAAGGAACACAGCTCAACATAGTAGAGGCCATACATGAAAAGCTTATAGTAACATTTTTTAAAGATCAGGAACGAGAAAATGGTGCCCACTCTCACAACTCCTATTCAATATAGTAATGGAAGTTCTACCCAGAGCCATAAAGTAAGAAATAAAACACATCAGAAGTCAAAAGGAAGAAGTATATTTGTCTCTATTTGCAGGTGACATGATTTTATAGAGAGAAAATTCTCAAGATTTAACCAAAAAACTATTAGATCTAAACAAAAAAATTCAGCAAAGTTGAAGGATACAAAAGTCTGTAGCATTTCTAAACATTAACAGTGAGTCATCTGAAAAAGAAATAAAATAATCCCGTTTATAATAACATATAAAACAAATAGATGAGTGAGGCCTTGAAAATTATATTAGGATACAAATGTCCCTGTATCTACAGTCTTCAAAAAATTGGCATAATTATTTCATCTTTCAGTAGCAATTTGCTGCCATTTGTATTGGGCTGAAGAAATGACTATTCCACGTATACTCACATCTTTTAAAAAAAATATTTTCCTTTTTTCATTAGTGTCTTTGGACATTATTGGCTTGCAATATTCCCTTATTCTGAGTTCTTATGTTTTTATTCATTTCAGGCTTCATTTTGCTTCAAAACAAGCTGAGAATACTGTTAAACCATGATTTTTCAGGACACCATTGGTTTGGACACTTTTGTTTTTGGGTTAGGGAGAGATTACATAGGAGTATGGAATATACTGTAAATAAAAACACAAGCTAGTGCTTTGTCTTGGTAGTTTTAAGAAATTTTAATAAGTTTTTATATATTAAAAGTCCCTATGATTGCACATTTTGCATTCCTATAAGTAGGTTAACTGTGTTTTTTAATTGCTGTAATGTCACATCCTTTTGAAATCTGCCCTACGAATTTTGTTCGTTAGTGTTGTAGATGAAATATTTCTAATCTGAAAACTACATACACTGATGGAAAAAATAAAAGAAAACACAAATCAATGTAAAGGCATCCCATGTTCATAAATTGGAAGAATCAATATTGTTAAAATTTTCAGTGTCAAAAGCCATTTCTAAATTCAATGTAATCTCTGTCAAAAGTTCAATGGCACTTTTTTACAGAAGTAGAAAAAAATCCCAAATTTATATGTATTTCAAAAAAATCACAAGTAGCCAAAGCAATCCTGAGAGAGATGAAAAAGCAGGAGGTATCAAACTTTCTGGTTTCAAGCCTCATTATAAAGCAATAATGATCAAAACAATGTAGTACTGGCATAAAAATAGCAGGAAAATAGAAAAAAAGAGAGGAGAGTCAGAAAAATCTTTCTCAGAAGTTGTAGCTATATTATACAATGGAGTATTATTCAACCATAAGAAAAACAAGGAAATCCTACCATCTGTGACACCATGGATGCTCCTTGAAGGCATTATGCTAAGTGAAATAAGTCAGACCAAAAAGACAAATAGTATAATGATCTCATTTATATTTGGAATCTTAAAATAACTTAGACATCAAAGAGGAGATCAAATTGCGGTTTACAGAGAGGTGGGAAGGAGCTGGGGGAATTGGGAAAAAGTCATCAAAAGGTACAAATTTGTAGTTAAAATAGAATTAAGTAATAAATCCATAATGCACACTAGGACTCTAGATAACAGTGTTGTGTATATATGTTGTTAGAATAAATCTTAAGAATTCTCATGACAAGAAACTTTTTTTCTTTCTCTTTTTATTACACCTATATGAAATGATGGATGCTACCTACACAATAATCATTCACAATATATGTAAACTAAACTTTTATACTCTACATCTTAAACTTATGTATTGATGTATGTCAACTGTATCTCAATGAAATTGGATTAAAAGTAAGAAAAAAACCAGAAGTGGGAAGAAAAGGTAAATTTCAGTAATTCAAGTGTGGGATATTGAGTGCTTGAACTAAGGTGAGAATGCAAAAACTGAATGGAATAAAAAAGTCCATCCTTCATACTAGGAAAAATGGCTTTTATCACTGCCATCTTTTCTTCCTTTCTTCCTCATCTGCTTCTTTCTCTTCTCTTTTTCTTACATCACTCCACTAACTGAGCACTTATATGCTGGGCACTGTGCTAAACCCTTCACATATATTATCTTTTGATTTACATAGCAACTTTAGGTCGTTATTTTTACATGCACTACTTAGATGAATGAACTGAACCTTTGAGAGAAGTGCCTGGCCCAAGCCCCCCAGCGCAGAGTCAGGATTCCATTCCAAGTCTGCTTGACCCTGAAATCCTAAGTGCACAACTATTAAAGCACTGTCACATCCAACACCCTATATTATCATGGGGTGTGCAGTCAATCTTCAACTATTCCTATCTTCTGTTTTATTTTTACATATTTGTTTAAATTTAAAAGTAAAATATGAACATTAAAAAATCCTCAAGTACTATGAATGTTCATGGAGTACAAAACAGACTTCCCACTCACCACTGAGACCCACCCCTAGCCAATTTCCCTCTGTGAAGGGAACGGATAATAACAGTTGATAGTGGGGTTTTTTGGTGGTGAAGGAAATCTTTGTTTCCTTAAGACTTTACACTGCTTTGAATTTATGATGATATATAAGTGGGATCTTGCCTTCTCATTCCCCTCGGTGTAGATAGAGGAGGTGGGGGAGAGAACAGGACACTAAAAAAATATGGCCTATGTAGTAGCATAAATATTCTTTCATTTTTTATAAAGTTGTTTTTTTACTTCTCATCAAATTTAAGAAATATGAAAAAAACAGATCCTCCCTGTACAATTACTTTAGTTCAACAAATGCTTATTGAGAACCTACAGTGTTTCATATACTGATATTATAAAACAAGGCACCAATCTTTAAGATGTTCATAATCTAGTAAGGGAGACAAACATACGAAGCAATGAATACAATATATGGAGTAGACAAATGCAATAATAAAAAATCTGAAACCAGATAAATTGTATTCTAGCTATTTATTGCTACACAACAAGCCACCTCAAAACGTAGTGGCTTTAAACAATTTATCATTCTCTCTCATGCTTTTACAGTTTGACTGCACTCAGATGGTACTTCTTTCTTGGAGTCTTCTATTTGATTTCAGCCAGATAGAGCTGCATCTGAAGTCATCTGCAGAACTAAGCTGGTTATCAAAGATAGCTTCCTCACTCACATGCCTCACACCTCAGTGCTCTTCTTGGTTGTATCTCTGTCCACCAGAGTAGCCTGGACTTTGTATGCTAGTTTAAAACTGTGACAGGCAGGAAGTTGAACTGCCAGACTAGTTTGGTTTGTGCCCAAGAAGTTCTAATACTTATAATATCATTTGTGCTGTGTTCTATTGGTCAAAATAGTCATAGGGCCCGACCAGATTCAAGGGAGTAGACAAACAGATTACACCTTTTAGAAACATTTTTCTTTCTTTCTTTTTTTAGACATTTATTCACCTTTGAGAGAGAGAGAGAGAGCACGCGCGTGCGGGCGAGCATGAGCAGGGGAGGGGCAGAGAGAGAAGGAGACACAGAATGAGAAGCAGGCTCCAGGCTCTGAGCTGTCAGCACAAATCCAACACGGGGCTCGAACCCACAAACTGTGAGATTATGACCTGAGCCCAAGTCAGACGCTTAAATAACCGAGCCACCCAGGCGCCCCTAGATTCCACCTTTTGATAGGGGAGTGACAATGGCACTGTTCAAATACAGAATTGCTATTGGTGGTAGATATTGTTAAAACTTCTCTGTGAAATAAAATCCCTCACAAGCAGTACAAGAATTGGAATAATTAAGTGTTTTGGGAAGAGACAGCATTGTGGGAAAGGCAAAGGTTGAGTTAAATTTTGAAAAATAAATCAAAGTTTCATAGGTACATAGAGTGTTCAATTGCATGCTGGGTGCCACAGAGTATAAAGGCATATATATAAAGGCAGAGGATTATGAAATATTAGGTTTGGTCTTTGGCAGATGGGTCTGGAGATTTGCACATGGATGGAAGAGTGAAAGACCCTGTCACCTATATTCAACTTTGTCACTTGAATGTTTTTGTTAAACATTCTTTGAAGGGTTGCAAGCAAATGTACTATAGTGTTAGATTTTCTCTCAAGAAAGCTCATAGTGGCAGTAGTGTAAGTTAAGAGAGAGAGACAGAGACAGAGAGAGAGATACAGAGAGAGGGAGAGACTGACTAGAGGCAAGTAAACTCACGGAGTTTTACTTCACCAAAGGGCAAAATGTCTTCATTGGATTTGAATTCAGTCTATCTGGGTTTGAACCCTGGCAGTGATATTTACTAACTTTGTGAGACTGTGCAGGTTACTTGGCCTCTCTGTGCCTCATTTTCTTGATCTGAAAACTAGACTAATATACAAAGGGTGGTTAGCATTACTTAAGCTAATCTACATGAAGCATTTAGAACAGTGCCTGGCATATAGAGAACATATTTTATGGAATTCTTCTCAGTTTATATTTTACCAGGCTATTGTAGCTGGAGCTTACCTTGTACTGACCACAGTATCTCATTTAATATCTTAACAACGCAATGATATAGGTACTGTTATCAGCCCCTTTGACAGATGAGGACACTGAGATATAGGGGACTATGTAACTTCCCCAAGGTCACTCATTTGCACTGGGGATCAAATTTGGCAAAGAGAATTAAATCAGAAAAATGTAGAAGCAGAATCAGTTTTCCATTTTAGGTTCCACATTAACAAAAAAAGTATGTTTCTACTTAGAGTACCAAAAGAGTTCTTTGCATTGATGATGATTGTTATTTTTAAGAACATCGTCTCTCAACCAATTATTTTAATTTTTGCCTAAGCAACCTACCGGTTGCTAAAATCAAATTTATTGAAAACTACAAATCACCATTTGTCTAGACAGAGAGGCCAATTAGACTTTTTATCTGTCAGCAGGAAAATAGCTGACAAGTTAACTTTGCAGGAAGTGTCAAAGCTCGAGCTCGCCTTCTCTTTGTTAGCAGCCCTACAAAGTACTTCTATGATTTGGCCTAGTAGCTTCTCACATTCAAAGGACTCTGCTATACAGACAACTAACTCACCCCTCCCAAAACATGCAGCATGGAGTCTATGAATCAGAAACTGCAACCTGAATACAGAAGTAAAAGGAAACTTGGATTTCCTTCAAGGTGATCAATTATTATTTCTTATTTCTCTCTTTCTTCAATTATTATTTTGTGTCCTGCCACGATCCATAAGACACTTTGATGAGAGAAGAAATAAGTCTTCAAGAGACCTCTCTAGCTAAAAAAAATAAAAATAAAAATAAAAATAAAAATAAAGAAGAAGAAGAAAAAAAACCCCCAACAGATCTGGGCCAACTACTAGTGTCCATGGAGTAAACACTTCGCTTTCTCTTTGAGACATGTTTTGTGAGACAAATTGAATTGACGTGGTCAAAAACCTTTCATGCTCACAACAGGGAACTCTTAGCTATAGGGAGAATTCTTGTGAACTCCTTGGGCAGGTACTGTTTGAGCACTTCCCTTAAATGCCTTGTTGCTTCTCAGTGCACTCATGCTCATTATCCATTGGAGAAGGAATCTGTGGGAAATTTGTTGCATTCTTTTCACTCAGCCTCCAACTAACTATTTCATGGGTTCTTTTCTTGATATATATTGCACCCATATGAGTTAGCTGGAAGGTTGATTTTCACTCAAAACAGCCTGGAAACCATGGGAATCACACTGGCTAAAAACTCTTCTTTTGACTGTAGGGGAAAAAAAACCTGTCTATTTTATTCTCTCCCTTTTCCTCTGGTTTTATTCTAACCAGATGGATTCAGTAACCAGAACCCCAAAAACTATAAAGTAAAATTATGCCTTTCTTCATGATGGGAAGTTCATTGCCAATACATGGAGGCGAAGCATTCTTTAGCTCTAATATTTGGGATCCTAACTGGCCCCTGGGGAGAGAGCAGCCTTGTCTTCACCAGCAGTTACTTCTTGAGCAACAGGAGGGCAAGATGCAGGATGAAATGCCAGAAGCTTTTTTTGGCCACATTCCCTTTCTTTAAAAAGCTTGTTTTTCTATAAATGACTCATGTAGGCCAAAAAAAAGGAAACACGGTTCTCCTCCTTTCCTGAAGTCAGGAAAATTGAATCACTTTAGGATTACTTAAAAATTATCATCATCACTTCTAGGGCCACTCAAACCATGAACCTGTATTTTTAGCAGTATAATTGAATTCTCAGTTTTACTCTATTTTACATTGTGATATTCAAGCCATGCAAAATGTTGGGATCTGTTTCCTAGAGGTTAGAGCAAAGCAGATGGTAGAGTCTGTAACAAAAAGAGCCACAGAACAGATACCAAAACTAATCTGAGTGCAATTCAGGGTGATGTTCTTAGCAGTGCTAAACATATTGGTTGTTTCCCACAAATAGGTTGAATGTCATCTTATGAAAGATGAAATTACCTGCATTGGTGCAGGACATACCAAAGCATGGTCTAGATCCAGGGCAGGGAAAGGAACTGGCCGGGGCTGGGTGGTGGGGGGGACGAGGGGCAGCGGAAAAAAGGCCAGGGAGCTAAGGTCTCATGTGACTATGCTTGAACTCAGATGCAGTACTGATGGAAAATTGAAGAGGTCATTGGAAATCCAAGAAACCAACTTTCCATACCAAGTAAAGTTTAAATAAGGAGGATGCACCCCTGGTGGGTCAGGCTCAGTCATAACACACACTATGGAGACAGTAAGACTTTCAAACCAGTGTCTAGATTTGGGAGATTTCAAATAGCTCATTGTCCCAGATAGCTCATTGTCCCTGGGCTTGAAGTGGCTAAACATGCAAATAGTCAGTGCAGGCAAGAAGTGACAGGCATAAACATCTATATTAATTTTTCTACAAGATTATAATGAAAGCTCTGGCAACATACTAGATTAGGACACTGTTAACAACCCCTAGATTTAATGTTGGTAGATACATTTGGAACAAGAGACAGGTTTCGGAGCCGAAAGTATATTTGTATTTGTTTTTCTAATTAATTCCAGTCTTACGTTCTATTGAGCAGATCTCAAAGGAGAAACATTTTAATTATTTGCCTAGGCTTTTGGTCAAGCATTGTCAGTTTCTATAACTGGTTTTAAGAGATCTACTCTAAAAGCAAACTTTGAGGACTTAGTTGGAAATCCTTACAGAGACCCAGTAAGTGTAAGAAGAATAAGGAGGTGCTTCTGATGAATGGTGCTTTATATTGGAGAGTGCATCCTTTGCAACAAAGCTGTCTGCTTAAGTCAGAGGGAGCTGAAAACATGAGGCCAGTCAGAGATCCCAGTCAGACAGCCTGGAAGTTACTGTAGTCAAGCACTCAGAAGCTTATTCTCACAGCTTTGTAAGTAACTTAGTTCCTAATGTCTGATGAGCTCCAAAAGCTAGGCCTCCTGTGACCAGTCTGTGTGGTTAGGGTAGCAGAGTGTCTTACGATATTTCATAATAGAGAGCTGAAAGAAAGTCAACACAGGTTCAAGGGGCATTGGAAATACTTTTCCTGTCAGTGGAAGCCTATAATGTGGCTTGGAAAACAGCAGTTACATGCTGAGCAGCCTGGGTTGTAGCTCCAAGAAATGGGCAGGGGAAAGTACTTTGGAAGCACAGGCTTTAAAACAAAGGTAAAGAAAATCAAAACGACACTGAGATACCACCTCATGACAGTCAGAGTGGCTAAAATGAGCANGAGGACTGGGGATGTCGGGGGGGGGGATGGGCATGGAGGAAGGCACTTGTGGGGATGAACACTGGGTTTTATATGGAAACCAACTTGACAATAAACTATTTGTTAAAACAAACAAACAAACAAACAAACAAACAAAGGTAAAGAGAGGAGTTCCAGTCCAAGATGGTGATGCAGGAAGACCGTGATCTCACCTCCTCCATGAATGCACCAAATCTGTAACCATTTATAGAGCAATTCCTCTTGAAAAAGAACTGAGGGCTGATGAAACAGCTTTTGCACGATAAAAGATAGAGAAGCCACAGAGAATGAAATGAGAGACAGAAATGGTGGAAAACCCCACCCCCAATGGTGCAAACTGCAGTGGAATGTGATGGTACTGGAATACTAAGAGCATATTCATCTGCCCAGGGGCACATAAAAACAGCTGTGGTTTTTAAAAACACAACTAGGGTATATAAGATCCATCCTTAGGGCTCCAACAAATAGCAAGTGAGCTGTTGGTATGCTCTCCAGGTCACAGGGGCTGGCAAGCACCATGGTTTACAGTTATTCTCCACATTGACAGTGTAGACAAAAGCAGGGTTCTGGGTGTGATCTGGTCTGATCCCTCAGGGAGTCTGGGCCCCTAGCTCACACCAATCCCATCGAGTGCAAGGTCGTCTCAGCATGGCACATATTGGGACACCTCTGGTCAGCACTCACTACAGCTTCAGCCATCACACCAAGGTGACACACAGGTAGAAAGCACCCCCAGAACACTCAAGGCTATCACCATTCCGGATCCAGACAACTTGATAAGACATCCCCAGCACAGAGCATTCAGACCTTCAGGCTCATACCTCCTTTAGCTCTATCCATCCTACCAAGGCATCCCCTGCACAGAACACCCCAGAAACCTCCAGCCCATGCCTACCATGACTCCAGCTATGCTTCCAGGGTATTTGCAATGTAGAGCACTCAGAGACCCCTGGCTTATAGCCCACCTTGGCTCCAGCTGCCCAGCAGGGCACCCCCTATGTGGAGTGTGCTGGGAAACTCTGGCCCATATCGCTGTTACTCCAATCACTCCCACAAGGCAACCCCCACGCTTAGCATGCCTGGACGTTCCAGCTTTCACCCATTTCAGCTTCAGCTGTCCTACCTGGGTGCCCCTTTGTGCAGGATATAAAGAGATACATGGGATCACGCCCCATCTAGGCTCCAGATATCCAAACAGGATGCCCTTTACAGAGAACACCCTGGAACACCCCAGCTAGCAGCTACACTGCCAAGATGACCTCTATATGAAGAATCCTGGGCATCTCAGCTTGCAACCACTTCCGCCTCAGCTATCCTATGCAAAGAGCCCCAGAATCATGGTGGCCAATGCCCACTTTAGCCTCAGCATGGAGTGCCTCTATTACCTCCTGACTACACCAAACAGCTCCAACCAGCCAAAATCACCCGGTACACCTAGTATACACATGGCATGGTCATACACAAGACCATTACCTCAAGTTTAGAAGTGGTTGTTCTGCCTATACATAGAAACAAGTAAAAAAAAGAAAAATGGGGAGACAGAAAATATGTTCCAAAAACCAAGATAAAACCTCAGAAATAGAACTAAATGAAATATGGATATGCAAGGCTTTGTGCTGACAGCTAGCTCATAGCCTGGAGCCTGTTTCAGATTCTGTGTCCCCCCCCTTCTCTCTCTCTGACTCTCCCCTTCTCACACTGTCTCTCTCTCTCTCAGAAATAAATAAAACATTTAAAAAATTTTTTTAAATCCAAAATGGATGAAAGATTGAAATGTAAGACATGAAATCATAAAACTTCTAGAAGAAAATACTGGTAGTAATCTCTTTGACATTAGTCTTAGCAACATTTTTATAGACATGACTCCTCAGGCAAGAGAAATAAAAGCAAAAATAAACTATTGAGACTGCATAAAAATAAAAAGCTTCTGCACATTGAAAGAAACCATCACAAGATGAAAAGTCAGCCTGCTGACTGGGAGAAGATATTTGCAAATGATGTATCTGATAAGGGCCTAATATCCAAAATATATAAAGAACTTCTACAACTCAACATGGAAAAAATAATTCAATTAAATATAGGCAGAGGACTTGAATAGACATTTTTTTAAAGAAGACCTATAGATCAAAACCAAAATGAGATATCACGTTATACCTGTCAGAATGGATAGAACCAAAAAGATAAGAAATGACAAACATTAATGACAATGTTGAAAAAAAAATCCTTATGCACTGTTAGTGGGAATGTAAATTGGTTCAGTAACTGGCAAATAGTATGGAGGGACACCTGAACAGCTCAGTTGGTACTTTGATTTAGGCTTAGGTCATGGTCTCATGGCTGTGAGATTAGGTCCTGCAACAGGCTTAGCACTGGGCATGGAGTCTGCTTAAGATTCTCTTTTTCTCTCATTTTGCCTCTCCCCCACTCATACGAATGTGGTCTCTCTCAAAATAAGCAAACGAATGAATAAATATAGAAATACCATATGATCCAGGAATTCCTTTACTGGGTATTTAGCCAAGAAAACCAAAATACTAATTTGAAAAGATATATGCACCCCTGTGTTAACTGAAGCACTATTTATGATAGCCAAGATATATATGGAAGCAATACAAGTGTATATCAATAAATGAATGGATAAAGATGTCACACACACACATATGCAATGGAATATTATCAGCCATAACAATGATTGTGCTCTTATCTTATGTGACAATACTTTGAAGGTATGCTAAAAAAGGAAGATAAAGACAAATACTGTGTCATTTAACTCATATGTGGAATCTAAAAAACACCACCACCAACAAATGAATAAGTAAACAAAAAGCAGAAATAGATTTATAATATTTTCTATATTTATAAATATAGAAAATAGACTAATGGTTGCCAGAGGGTAGAGGAATGGGGCCACGTGCAAAATGGGTTAAGAGGACTAAGAGATACAGGCTTCTAGATATGGAATAAATTATGGGGATGAAAGGTACAACACAGGGAATATAGTCAGTGATATTGTAATAGTGTGTGCTGGGTATGGCATACAATATGGGGTTATTAAATCACCATGCTGTATATTAGTTAAAACTAATTTAACACTGTGTGTCAACTATACTTCAATAAAATTTTTAAAAATTAAAATGAAAGAAGGTGAAGAGGCCATGGCCTAGAAGTTATCAGTCATGACAAATGGCCTCTGTCACAAGAGACTAAAAAGACTTGGCAACCATCAACACACATGTGTTGAGATCACAGGAAACTTACAATACATACATACATTACACACACACACACACACACACACACACTTCCTGAACAATTTATTCATTTATTTAAAAGATATTTATTGGGAACTTATAATAAGCCTGGTTAAAGTAATGAAAACTATGAAAGATACAGAATAATCAAGGTCAAATTTAGACAAAATAATACTTTGTTTCCTAATGTTTGACTGAGACTCCTAGCTTATTCCTTATATTTACTTTTTTAAAGAGAGCCATGAATAAAATTTAAACTTTTCTACAACAAATTTAGGATTCTAGTTACATCTTTTACAGACAACATCACCACTATTTCAGTTACTACAAGGAATATTCTTTCACCCCTTCCAAAATTGATCTAAAATCAATGTGATTGGCTGATAATGTGAGTGTAGAGGCTAGCAAGAAACCTTTGTCATTTGTTTATAAGCATGTTGGGGCACCTGGGTAGTTCAGTTGGTTAAGCATCCAGCTTCAGCTCATGTCATGATCTCACAGTTCATGGGTTTGAGCCCCACATCAGGCTCTGTGCTGACATCTCAGAGCCTGGAGCGTGCTTCAGATTCTGTGTCTCTCTGTCTCTCTCCTACTCATACTCTGTCTCTCTTTCAAGAATAAACAAATATTTAAGAAAAAAAAAAAGATCAGGCTGCGTGTGGAGTGGAGATGACCAATAGTTCTCTGTGGGTCATGATAAGCAGAGACATCTATTAGTGTAGAAATGTCATATGAGCCATTGAATATATTAGTCTAGTGTCCAAAAATAAAATCAGGGCTTGACTGTGTTACATGCTGAAGTCACAAAAATAAATAGGCATAGTTTCTGATCTGAGAGTCCTCACAATCTAGTGTGTTCTGTTGGACATGATTTGGCTAACACAAACTGAGCTCTTATTTATTGTCTAGTCAATTATCTTCATGAGGATAGGATGTTATTTCATTAATCTCTGAAACTTTGTTCTTTACCACATAGTAGACACTCACTAAATTTGTGTTACATTGGGCTGAACATAATCAGGCCAAGTGGAGAAACACTGGACTAATATATCAATAAATGCAAGAATAGAAGATGCTATAAAAGATGGATTCTGCTTCCATGAGCATAAACTTTAGATCAGGCCACAAAGTACTTTCTTGAAAACAGAAATTTGAAAGCACATATACTAAGTGCCACATGTATGTAAATAGAAATACTTATAGGATATGAGTAGAAACATATTTGAAGTTTGGAGTGATCAAGGAAGCTGTCAGGGAGGCATATCCCTGGGTTTAGCTTTCGGGGATATGTAGGATTCAGAGGACTGATGGTGTGTTTTATAATGGCATGTACCCTATCACATTCTTGTAGAGTCATCAATGTCAGATATTAATTTGAACAAAAAGATGGAATCTTTTTGAGCATGGCTTTAAATATTGGTTAAATAAATACCTGAAATTTAGTATGTACACAGACTACTTAAGTGGGGGCTCTTCCCAGGGTCTATACAACTAGAACTTCGTGTCCACCAACTATTCCTCTCAACTTTTATAGAAAAAGCCTCTAATGGTACAGTAGTTGAATTGATGGCTGCTAAAATGCCAGGATTCAAGAGGACTTGGAAAATCACCCTCATATCCAAAGTGCTCTTCTATCACTTTTATCACCTGCCTCACTGTAAGAAATGCCACCATTAAGGATCATCCCTTTAAGCCAAGACAGCTCATTTGTCTTCCATTTAGGGTCTATATTCTAATGCATTTGGTGCTAATGCTTTAAGGAACATAGGTTGATGGTTTGAAAATATCCAACATGAGATGGTAAGTGGGGTCCCAAAAGTTGAGAGGGATATTAAAAGATAACTTACAAGCTCTACTGTGCTCTGGGATGACTTTCTAGTCCTTTCCTCCGAGTTTTATAAACACATTATTTAAAAAAAAGAAGGAATCTCTTTTTTTAAAAAACACCATAAAACTATCCAAATAATGTCCACATTATATTTGAAGAGTACATTTCTATCATTTCATTTGTTTTTTTAAAGACATTTGAGAAAATACTGAGAAACCAAGAATAGATTTCTTTCTGCATCAGAAAAAGCCTAAGTGTCCCCAGACAATGGCTAGTCATATCAGAATGCTGAATGTTCCTATCTTTCCCTGGACTAAGATTTCTTATCCATTTTCTTGTCACTACCTGCCTTTTGCTTCTCATCTCCTCCCTCGAGTCTTCAGCCATAATTTTTTAATATTCACTAAGGGAACTTGCTGACTCTGCTCTTCACACCTGAAATGTCAGAACTAAAGCAAGAGAGCTTTTGAATATGAAACTGGAAGCACATGATGAATCGAGTATGGGCCACCTCTTGTCCCCTAAAGTCATCTATTGTACATGTCTCACAGCTGCCACACTTAGTGATGAAGTTCTGGTTCTGTTCTGATGTCAAAATGTCTAGTTGGCTAATAGAGAGCTCACTCAAAAAGGATGAAAATTTGGGGATCTGGGGAGCTGAATAGAGAGCTCCACCTAATAAGAAAATTGGAGAAAGTATCAATTTTTGCTGGTTATTTTTCTTGTGGCTTGGCATATTCACAAAATATTTTAGCTATAATAGATTACTTTACGGTAGCCCTCCCCCTTCCCCATACATGGGGAAACATTCCAAGAACCTCAGCGGATGCCTGAAACCACAGAGAGTAACAAACCCTATATATATCTTTTAAAATTTTTACTATATGTACATAGCCCTGATAAATTTTAATTTATAAATTAGACATAGTAAGAAATGAACAACTAATAATAAAATAAAACAATTATGACAAAATGCTATAATAAAAGTTATGTGAATATAGTCTCTCTCAAAATATCTTACTGTACTGCATTCACTTTTATTCATGTAATGAGGTGAGATGATAAAATGCCTACATGATGAAATGAAGTGAGATGAATTATGTAGGCACTGTGACATAGCATTAGTTACTACTATTGACCTTCTGATGATATGTCAAAAGAAATATCTACTTCCAGACTGTGACTGATTGTGGGGATCACTGTTTAGGAGTACAGATTACTTTTGGTACAATTGATACAAATATCCCTTCCATTCTGTTCTGCAAAGATATCAAGCATTTGTTATGTGAGTTCACTTTAGTTTGGATTATAGTTTTATATAATAATTATAATATTATTATATATTATATTATATTATTATATATAATATAATAATTATAGTGTAATATAAAAAAAAGGCATCTTTTTTTTTTTGAATTGTAATGCAAGTTCTTGACTTAAGCTTTTGAATGCTGAGGCACCTACTTCAAAGTCAAATATACAGACTGTCAGCCATAGGTCTACATAGAGAATGAGACCACCCCACTCTCATCCCCTATCCCCCCAATTTTTCCTTCCCCAGCAAGGTTTCCTTTTCTTTTAGGGCTCTCTGGTTGACTTATATAAATGACCATTTGGCTGCTTGTTTTTCCCTCCTTGTACTTTAATTTCTGCTCTTAAGCTTTAAATTCAGCAATAAAGAGTGAACACATGAAACTCTATGTCTTCACCATTGACCCCAATAAAAGCAGAACCCCAGGCCTGTTCTCTCTCTCTCATTTAGGTATACTATCTCTGTCTCCAACAGTACCCTATCCCCATATACTTGATGTGTGGTCCAAGGTGTGCCATGTATGCTCCCCAACATTTCCCCCAGAGTTTCCTGGTTATTGTGAAGGATGTTATGCAATTATAATAAAAATTACAAGGGCCAGTCTAGCCACAACATTGGTTCTGAGGAGGGAAATGTATTTGGAGAGTTTACATGGGCCCAGGTTAGTGCCTTCAGGCATTTCTAGCCAATAACACCACTACCAACTGGCTGAGGCCAGCCCCAAACAGAAATATAATCACTTTTCCCCCCTTAGTAGCCTGCAATGAATCCTTTCCAAATATTCATCATACTGATTTAGGTGTTTATATCTAAATGTTATATTTATATACCAAATGTTATATGTTTGCATTTTTCACTAGACTAGAAATGTCTACAAGGACAAGAATGGGTTTTTCTTGCTTACCACTTTTACTTAGCAACAAATACAATAGCTAACATTCATTAAATAGAATATTTCTTGCTGGATGCATGGAATGAATGAATGAATGCCCCCACAACCACCAATGGCCTCATGCCTATTCTAACAGAGCATTTAGCCTAGAGAAGCAGACAGTTACTAATAAAGATATTCTGACATTTTGGATTTGCTATTTTTCCATTCTGGAAGTTTTGAATTCAACTAAGAGATTCCACTGCAACTGTCTGTACCTCCTTGAACAGTAGCCTTTCTTGTTTTTAATATTTGTCTAGCCTAAAAGTTAACTGCTTTTGGGTAATGTCAGCAAGAAGTCAGAATAGGAGGACTTAGGTCCCCATTTACACAGAGTTACCCACAACAAAATATGAACCAAATCCCTTTTATAAGAAATTTAGAAGCCAGTTAAGAGGGTGCAGCACCACAGGGTGAGCACAAAGTGAGCACAAAGACAAGAAGAGTCAAATCGAAGTGGGCAGGAAATTCTTTTGCATTTGCCCACTATACTCCCTTCCCTTCTCTGGCAGTGTGGTGTGATTAGACAAATTTCTAGCTTTCTCCATGGCAGCATAAGAAAGTAGAATAGGCATCTCACATTCTGGCTTTTCAAGGGGCTTCCTAAGGAACTGGTTTCTGTCTCACCAAATTTGGAACACTGAAGGAAATGATGTTATAATTTGGATGCAAGGTTGGGGACCTCACAGAACAAAGGCAAACACTACCACTTATTAGAGCACCAGAAAGACTACAATAAAACAGACAGGTACCAGATATAAAGAATATATTACAGATTCTTTAAAAGAAATGGAAAAACTGCTTTAACTGGAAATTACACACACAGACAAAGAGTGAACACAGTCCCAGAAAAGATTTGAAAGGTCCCAAGAATCTCTAGCTCACCTGATTGGTGAAGGTCTTTCCCTGCACAAAATTCAGACACTAAAGTTTAGGAGAACTGTTTATTTATTCAAATGTCCAAAGATTAATTAATTAAAGATCACAAGGTATACAAAGAAATAAAGATATGGCCCAATCAAAGGAGAAAACGAAATCTCTAGTCATCAACCATAAAAATATAAAGATTTATGCATTAGCTGCAAAACAATGCAAAAGAACCATTTTAAAGGCACTCAATGAACTAAAAGGGAACACAACAAGTACACAAAGTCAGGAAAACTATTCACGAAAGAAATGTGAGTATCAAAATAATGACAGAAACTCTAAGAAACAACTAAACAAATTCTGGAGGTGAAAAATATAATAATGGAATTGAAAAAAATTACTAACGGAGTTTGAAAGCAGACGTGATTAACCAGATGGAAGAATCAGTGATTTTGAAGACAGGGTATTAAAATAACTTACATAGAGGATAAAAAAGAGAAAGAATAAAGAAAAGTGAAAAGAAACTACAGGACTTATGGGACAAAGTCAAACAGATCACTATACTCATTATGGGAATCTCAGACAGGAAGTGAGATATAAAGGACCTGAGAGCCCATTTAAAGTAATACTGGATGAAAATTTCTCAAATATGAGGGGGAAAAAGGAGAAACAAGCTCAAGAAGTTCAACCAACTTCATAGAGACCCACATTACAATCAAACTGTCAAAAGTCATAGAGAAAGAGAATCCAGAAAGCAGAAAAAGTGATTTCTCATATATAGTCAACCCCCCCTTTAGACTATCATTAGATTCTCAGCAGAAACCTTGCAGGTCAGAAGGGAATGGAAAGATATATTCCAACTGCAAAAACAAAACAAAAAAACTTCTAACCAGGAATACTGTTAGGAAAAGCTGCCTTTAAAAATGCAAGGGAAATTAAAACTTTGCCAGGTAAACAAAAGCTGAGGGAGTTCATTGCTACCATGTTTATTCTACAAAACAAAAAATCAAAAACACAACAACAACAAATGGCTAAGAAAGTCCTTCAAGTTTAAAAGGATGCTAGACAGCAACATGAACATGTACAAAATATATTCTCTGATAAAGTTAAATATATAGACAAACATAGAATCCTATAGCATAGTAATGTTGGTGTGTAAATCACTTGTTAAGTCTAATATGGAATTTTAAAGATAAAAACAAACTACAAAATAATGTTAATCAATACACAATATAAAAGTGTAATTTCTGACATCAATAATATAAAGGGAATAAACATATAAATAAAGTTTGTGTATGTAATTGAAGTTGTTAGCAGTATTAAAATAACTTGCTATAAGTTTAATATATTTTACATAAGCTCCATGGAAACCATGAAGAAAACCTTTATTGAAGATATACAAATAGAATGAGAAATGAATCAAAGCAAACTACTACCAAAAGAAAAGTCAACAAAACACAAAGAAAACTAGTAAGAGGAACAAAAAAAAAAAAAAAAGAGAGAGACAAAATGGCTATAAGATATAGAGGAAACTTCTATAACAAAATGGCAAAAGAAAGTCCTTCTCTATCAGTAATTAATCCAAACATAAGTGGATTAAACTATCCAATGAAAAGACATAAGCTGCCTGAATGGATAAAATAACAAGTCCCATTTACATGCTATTTACAAGAGACTCACTTTAGGTGTAGGGCACATTCTGTCTTAAAATTAAAGAATGGAAATAGATATTCCATGTAAATGGCAACCAAAAGAGAGGAAGTATGGCTATACTTATTTCACACAAAATGGACTTTGGTAAATAACTTGTCACAGAGACAAATAATGACAATATATAATTATAAAAGGGCCAATTCACCAAGAAGTGATAACAATCATAAGTATATATTCACTTATCATTAGAACTCCCAAATATATGAAGTAAACACTGTCATAACTGAAGGGAGAAATAGCAACACAATAATAGGATAATTAAATACCCCACTTTTAATACTAGATACAACAAACAAACACAAGATGAGTTAAAAACAAAAAGAAAACAGGGGAAGTAAATAATAGTATAGATAAATTAGATCTAACAGGCATATATAGAACATCCCATGTAGTAAGAGCATAATATACTTTCTCAAGTGCACATGGAATATTCTCCAGGATAGACTACATGTGAGGCTACAAAACAAGTCTTAATATATTTAAGATGATTGAAATCATAAAATTAAGTTCTCCAACAACAAAGTATGAAACTAAAAATAAATAGAGAAGGAGAAGTGGAAAACAAATACATGGAAATTAAAGGCTTAATCAATAGATCAAAAAAAGAAATCACAAAGTATTTTGAGACAGATGAAGAAACAAAAACATAATATATCAAAACATATAGGATTCAGTGAAAGAGGTATTAAAAGTTTATAATGGTAAATGTCTACATAAAAAAGAGGAAAAACCTGAAACAATTTAACTTTATAATTCAATAACCCAGAAAAAGAAGAATAAATTAAATCCAAAATTAGCAGATATAAGACATAAAGATTAGAGCAGAGATCAACAAAATAAAGAGTAGAAAAAACAAAAAGATGAAACTAATAGTTTTTTAATATCAAAAGTTGATTAAGAACAAAACAGAGGAGACTTAAATAACTAAAATCAGAAATGAAAAGAAATATTACAACTGATGCTGCAGAAATAAAAGGGATTATAAGACTGCTATGGAAAATTATATGTAAACAGATTGAATAACCTAGAAGAAATAAATAAATTCCTAGAAACACACAACCTACCAACACTAATAATGAAAGATCAAACTAAACTTATGGTAAATAAGGAGGAATCATTAATCAAAAGCCTCCCAACAAAGAAAAGCTCGGGACCAGATGGCTTCACAGGAAAATTCTACCCAACATTTAATGAATTAAAACCAACCCTCCTCAAACTTCCAAAAAATTGAAGTGGTAGAAACACTTCTATACTCATTTTGTAAGACCAGTATTACCTTGATATTAAAGTCAGACAAAGATAGTATAAGGAAAAAAAAACAAACAAAAAACAAAACTACAAACCATTATCCCTGACTGGTACTGATATTAAAATTGTCAACAAAATACTAGCAAATCATATTTAACAGCATATTAAAAGGATTACGTGCTAAAACCAAGTGAGATTTACTTCTGGAATTCAGGGATAGTTCAACATACAGAAATCAATCAATATAATATATGACATTAACACAATGAAGTACAAAATTGCATCATTATCTCAATTGTTGCAAAAAAACCCCGACAAAACAGAATGTCTTTTCATGATAAAAAAAAAAAATCACAACCAATGAGAAATAAAAGGAAACTATATCAACATAATAGAATCCATATATAGAATCCAAATATGAGAAGCTGACAGTTGATAGCATACTGAATGATGAAAGAATAAAAGCATTTTCTCTAAGATCAGGAAAAGTAAGGATACCACTCGCACCACTTCTATTTTACTTAGTACTAGAACTACTAGCCACAACAGTTTGGAGACTAAGAGAAATAAAATATATTTAAATTGGAAAGGAAAAATTAATATGATCTAGTGTTCATGGGTGTCAAAATCTTAAGAAAATGTTAAAGATTACACACACACCTCTGTTCTATTAGAACTAAAGTTCAAATTCAGTGAAGTTGCAAGATACAAAATCAATACTGAGAAATGAGTTGTGTTTCTGTATACTAACAATAATCTGAAAAAGAAATTTTAAAATAATGCTATTTTATTTATATAAAGTAAAATAAATATTTTATTCTATAGAAAAAGAATAAAATACTTAGGAATAAATTTAACCAAGAAGATGAAAGACATACACTGAAAAGTGAAAAACACTGCTGAAATAAATTTAGAAAGCAAATAAATGGAAAGACAATTCATGTTCATAGATTTGAAGACTTTGTAATATTAAGATGTCCATACTATTCAAAGCAATCTACGGATTCAGTGCAGGCCTATCAAAATTTCAATGGCTATTTTTTTTAGCAAAAATAGAAAAAAATAGATTTTAATTAATATGAAATCTAATAGATCCAAATAAATCTTGATAAGAAACAACAAATTTGGAGGTCTCACATTTCCAAATTTTGAAACATATCACAAAGCTATGTAATCAAAATAACGTGGGACTGGCATAAAGACAAATATATAGGCCAATAGAATAGAGAGCCCATAAATAATACATAAACCCTTGTTCATATAGACAAATGACTTTTGACAAGGGTGCCATGATTATGCAATGTGAAAATGATAGGTTCATCAAAAAATGGTATTAGGAAAACTGGATATCCACATGCAAATAAATAAATAAATAAATAAGACCTTTACCTTATACCATATTCAAAAATTAACTAAAAATGTATTAAAGACCTAAATGTAAGACGTAAAATAAAACTCCTTTTCCAAAGACAACATCCAGATGGCTAACAAACACATGAAAAAATGCTCAACATCACTTGTCATCAGGGACATACAAATCGAAACCATGAGACACCACCTCACACCTGTCAGAATGGCTAAAATTAACAACACAAGAACCAACAGGTGTTGGTGAGGTTGCAGAGAAAGCAGAACCATCTTGCACTATTGGTGGAAATGCCAACTGGTGCAACCACTCTGGACAACAGTATGGAAGTTCCTCAAAAAGTTAAAAATAGAACTACCCTATAATTTAGCAATTGCACTACTAGGTATTTACCCAAAGGGTACAAAAATACAGATTCAAAAGTGTACATGCCCCCTGATATTTATAGTAACGCTATTAACAATAGCCAAGCAACAGAGAGAGCCCAAATATCCATTGACTGATGAATAAAGAGGATGTAGTGTATATACACAATGGGTTATTACTCAGCTATCAAAAAGAATGAAATGTTGCCATCTGCAATGACATAGATGGAGCTGGAATTTATTACAGTAAGCAAAACAAATTAGTCAGATAAGACAAATACCACATGATTTCACTCATATATGGAATTTAAGAAATAAAAGAGATGAAGATATGGAAGGAAGGAAAAAAACAGAAAGGGAAACAAACCATGAGAGATTCTTACAGATAGAGAAGGGAGTGTTGATGCAGGGATATGGGTGGGGGATGGGCTAGAGGACTGATGGGTATTAAGGAGGGCATCGGTTATGATGAACACTGTATGTTGCATGTAATTGATGTATTTCTGAATTCTACTCCAGAAACCAGTATTACACTGTATGTTAACTAATTAAAATGTAAATAAAAATTTGGAAGAATTAAATGTAAAGATCAATCATAAAAAGATTTTTTAAAAGCCCAAAATTTAAAACTCCTAGAAGACAACATGGAGAAACAGCCTTATGACATTCATCTTGGCAATTATTTCTATGATTTTGTTGTACAGGCAACAAAAGTAAAATAGAGAAACGAGACTGCAGGAAACTTTAAAACTTCTATCCATCAAAAGAAACAATAGAGTATAAGGACAGAAACAATACGAAATAATATTTGCAAATCATCTCTCTTTTAAGAGATTAATATCCAAAACATATATAGAAGTCCTACAACTCAGTAACAACAAATATTCCAACTTAAAATAGTTGTATATTTTGTTTGCAGTAATGTCTATTCAAGTTGACAACAGCAGAGGATAAGATGCTTAGTATCAGTAACCATTAAGAGAAATGTAAATCAAAACCACAATGAATAGCACCTACCAAAACACACACACATACCATCACCACCACCACCACCACCACCACCACCAAGTGCGGCAAGGATTAGGAGAAATTGGACATTGTTGGTTAGAATGTGAAATGATGTAGCCACTATGGAAAACAGTTTGGAGGTCACTCAAAAATTTAAAAATAGATTTATTATAAAATCCAGCAATCCTGCTTCTGGGTATGTATCCAAAAGAACTCAAAGCAGGATATTGAAGAGATATTTGTGCCCTCATGTTTATTACAGCATTGTTCATAATAATCCTGAGGTAGGAGCAATATAAATGGCAAGATGGATGAATGGATAACGATAATGTAGCATAAACATATAGTGGAATAATAGCCTCACAAAAGGAAAAAACCATGTCACATGCTACAGTATAGATAAACTTTGAGGACATTATGCTAATGTCTGAAATAAGCCAGTAACAGAAAGACGCTAGATGATTACACCTACACGAGGTATCTAAAATAGTCAAGGTCAGGACTCCTGTGTGGCTCAGTTGCTTAAGTGTCAGACTTAGGCTTAGGTCATGATCTTGCCCGAATTAGGCTTAGGTCATGATCTCACAGTTCATGAGTTCAAGCCCCAAGTCCAGCTCTACGCTGACAGTTCAGAGCCTGGAGCTTGCTTCAGATTCTGTGTCTCCCTCTGTTTCTGCCCCTCCCCTGCTCGTGCTCTGTCTCTGTCTCTCTCAAAAACAAACAAAGAAACATTTAAAAAAATAAATCAAAGTCACAGAAACAAAAAGTGGAATGGTGGTTGGCAGGGCCTAGAAAGAGGGGGAAAGAACTTTTTTCCCAGTGGATATAGAGTTTTTGCAAGGAGTTCCAGAGATCTGTTGCACAACAGTGCAAAGATAGTTAACAGTATTCAACTGAACACTAACAATGGTTAAGGTGGTAAATTTTATGATTTCCCACTACAATTAAAACAGATTAAGAGATAAAAACTACCTGCTTTCAGCTAGAGTAGCCTCATTCTTCCTAGGTCCTCCCACTTAAACTAACATTTCTGGACATACCAAGCATAAGAAGCCTCTGAAAGCTGGAAATAGGTAGAGAGATTAGGGTTGGCAGAACTTGAGAAACAACATGATATTGAGCTCTGAGGTTCCCTTGCCACACAACTATCTTGAACAGGGTACCGCAGAAGCATCCATCTCAAACCACCAACAGGCACAGGCAAAATAACCCTCCAGGAAAAGCCTCTTCCTTTTTACCAATACTACTGTAGTCACACAGTCCCTGATCTTGCAGCAGACCAAGCTAAGATTTTATTCCCATCTCTCACTTTTGTACACCATGGAAGCAGGTGGCATGCTTGGATTCTCCCAGCTGGTGGTGCCAGGAGGACCAGGCAGCAGCTGGTCTTCATCCCCTTCCAGGTGGAACCAGGAGATGATGATGGCCCTGACTGGATAGTGGTCACAGGGATGTGGTCTTTCATTCTCTGCCTCGCTCAAATAGGCAGTATTCCAGGTCCTCCACCAGGTCAGTGGCAGTGGGGTCCAGAATTTTTAACAAATTTTAAAAGAATCAAATGGTTTCAGAAGGTCAACAGTGATGCTATGAAAAGACCCTGAATTCACATCCTCCATAGACACACAAATCTATACCTATTTATACAGGATTTCCTCCTGAAGAACTGAGGGCTGGCTGAGCAGCTTCTGCACGAGAGAGAACACACAGAGAAAGGCATGAGAAACAGACTTGGTAATAAAGGGAATTCCCTCTCCCATAGTGCAAACTGCTGTAGGGTAGGATAGTACTGAGGGTTTGCGAGCAGCTTTATCTGACCCGGGGGGAACAGAAAAAAAGTGTAGTTTAAAAGGGCAACTAGAATATTAAGGAACCAGCCCTAGAACCCAGACAAATGCAGGGCTATTGGAGCTCTCTCTGCTTCAGAGGGACTGGCCAGCAGCATTGTTTACATTTTCCCTCCACCTTGATAGTTTACATAAGAACAGAGTCCAGGTGCCGTAGCTGGCCTGCCACCTCAGTGAGCACCAAGCCTTTAGCCGGTATTAGCCTTGGTTGTGCACGCGCATGCGCGCGCACACACAGAACAGACACACACACACACACACACACACACACACACACACACACACACACCTGCAGTTTAAAAGAGCAACTATGCAGTCCCAGAGCTCTGCAAAATGGCAGGGGAACTGCTGAAATACTCTCCAGTCACAGGGGCTGACAGACACCATGATTTATGTCCCCCAGTCCACTTGAAAGCACAGGTGGGAAAACAAGGTATCCCTAGCCTCGCTGTTGCCTCAGTGAGGCCCAGACCCCTAGTCCACACCAACCCCAGCTGTCCCAGCGCAGCACACACCAGGACAACCCTGGCCAACACCCACTATAGCTACGGTCATCCTGACAAGGTAACAAAGTGCAAGGCATACCAGACCTGTCTAGGCACACACCACTTCAGCTCCAGATGAGCTCCAGATCCAGCTCCTTGCCAGGGCACCTTGATGCAGAGTGTCCCAGGACCTACTTAGGCTCCAGACAACTAGCCAGGGTCCCAACTTCATGGTGTGCCCAGGGACCAGTGGCCCATGCCCACATCACCTTCAGTCACCCTGCCATCGTAGCCCTGTGCAAAGTTCCTTGAGAATCCCTGGCCTGCACTGCCTTGGCTCCAGCTACCCTACCAGAGCACAGCCCTGCCCTAGGATACTCTGACTTACACTGACTTCAGCTGTCCTGTATCCTCTATCTAGAGAACACCAAACCCCCTGGCTTACACCCACATTAGTTTTAGCCATCCTACCAGGGGGTCCTCTGCATGAAGAGCCCTGGGACTGCCTATGCCCATGCTTCTGTCAGCTTTGGCCATCCCACTAGTGCAGCCCCAGCACAGAATGCTTCAGGACCCCCAACTCATGACAGTCACAACTCCAGCTATTCCACCAAAGTCACCAAGCACACATAGTCTACACAGGGGATGATCATAAACAAGACCACTCCTTCAAATTTAGGAGAAGTAGCTGTCCTGTCCAATTCATAGAAACAAATACATACAGTTAACCAAAATGAGTAGACAGAAGAGTATGTTCCAAACAAAATGACAAGATCAAATTTCTCAAAAATAACTAAATAGAATGAAGATATGCAATCTATCTGATAAAGTGTTTAAAGCAATGGTCATATCAGACTAGAGAGAAAATGGATGACTCAGTGAGAACTTCAACAAAGAGACAGAAAATGTAAAAAAGAACCACTCTTAGTTGAAGAATATAGTAACTGAAATGAAAAATACAACAGAGGGAATCAATAGTAGAATAGAGAATGCAAAAGAATGAATCAGTGATCTAGAAGACAAGGTAATGAAAAGTACCTAAGATGAACAGCAAAAAAAAAATGAAAATGAGGATCTCTTGGACAACATTAAATAAGCAAATATTCACATTATAAGAGTCCCAGAAGGAGAAGAAAGAGAAGGGGAAGAAAACTTAATATGAATAAATAATAGCTGGAAAAAAAATCCCTAACCTGGAGAAGGAAATGGGTATCCAGGTTCAGGAATCACAGCAAGTGCCAAGCAAGATGAACTCAAAGAGGTCCACACCAAGACACATAACAATTAAAATGTAAAAGATTGAAGATAATTTAAAAAGCAACAAGGGAGAAGCAATTAGTTACATACAACAGAAACTCCATCAGACTAACTGCTGATTTCTGAGCAGAAACTTTGCAGACCAGAGGCAGTAGCATGATATATTCAGAGTGCTGAGGGGGGATAAATGCCTACAACCAAAAATACTCTACCTAGCAGGGTTATCATTCAGATTTGAAAGAGAGATAAAGAGTTTCTCAAAGAAACTAAAGATACAAGCGTTATCCTAAAATGGTCCTTAATGAAATGTTAAAAGGGACTTAAGTGGAAAAAGAAGGCATAATTAGAAATTTAAAAATTATGAAAGGAAACAAAATTCATGAGTAAAAACATATGTACAGTAAATGAGATAGAGCAATCACTTAAAAAGTTAATATGGTTGTAAGACAAATGTAATAAAATTGGTTATATCTAAAAATTAGTTAAGAGGGCTCACGAAATTTAAAAAATAGTTAAATATGATAACATATACATAAAACATGGAGGGGTGTAAAAACAAAAAATTCTTAGAATGAGTTTTAACTTAAGTGACCATCAACTAAATATAGACTGTTATACACTTAGAGTGTTACATATAAACCTCATGGTAACCACAAATCAAAACCCTGTAATAGATACAGAAAAAAAAGAAAGTCAAGCATTACACTAAAGAAAATCATTAATCACAAGGGAAGAGAGCAAAAGAAGAAGAAAGGGAGAAAAAGAACTACAAAAGTAACAACAAAAATTAATAAAATGACAATAAGTGCATACCTTTTAATAATCACTTTAAATGTAAATGGACTAAATGCACCAATCAAAAGACATAGGGTAGTGGAATGGGGGAAAAAAAAGAAAAAACAAGATCCACTTATATGCTACCTATTAGAGACTACTTTAGACCTGAAGGCCCATATAGACTGAAAGCAAAATGATGGAAAAAGATATTCCATGCAAATGGAAGCAAAAAATTGCTAGAGTAGCAATACAGACAAAATAGACTTTCAAACAAAAATTGTAGCAAGAGACAAAGGAGCACACTACATAATGATAAAGGAATCAGTCCAATAAAAAAATATACCAATTGTAAATATCTGTGCATGCAATGAAGAAGCATGTAATACATACAGCAAATATTAAGAGACATAAAGGGAGCTATTGACAGTAATACAATAATAGGAGACTTTAATATTCCACCTATATCAATGGATAGATCACCCAGGCAGACAATCAATAAGGAAAAGCTATCTGAATGACACATTAGACTAGATGGAATAAACATATGTACAGAACATTCATAACAAAATACAGTCTTTCCAACTGCATGTGAATGCTTGTAAAACATTCTGCAGGATATACAACACGTGAGGCCACAAACTTATGAAACTTACAAAGACTCATATCAAGCACCTTTTCCAACCACAATGATATGAAACTAGAAATCAATCAGAAGAAAACAATACAGAAGAAACATAAATATGTGGAGCTTAAATGACCACAGAACAACAAATGTGTCAATAAAGAAATCAGGAAGAAATAGAAAATCTGAACAGACCAATTACTAGAAATGAAATTTAAACTGTAAAAAAAAAAAAAAAAAAAAAAAAAAAAAAAAAAAAAAANAAAAAAAAAAAAAAAAAAGACAAAAAACCAAAACCTTCCCAGCAAACAAAAGTCCAGAACCCGATGGATTCACTGGTAAATTCTACCACATATTTAAAGAAAAGTTATACCTATTTCCTTCAAACTATTTCAAAACATAGAGGAGGAAAGAAAGCATCCAAATACATTCTACAAAGCCAACATTACCCTAGTCCCAAAACCAGACAAAGAAAATGCAAAAAAAAAAAAAAGAAAACTACAGACCAATATTCTTGATGAATATAGATGTAAAAATCCTCAACAAAATATTAGCAAACCACATTCAATAATACATTAAAAGGATAAAGTGGGATCTATTTTGGGGGATGCAAGGATTGTTCAAGATCTGCAAATCAATCATGTGATACCTCAGTTTAATAAAACAAGGGATAAAATTCTATAATCATCTCAACAGATACAGCCAGAAAATTTGACAAGCTTCAACATCCACTTATGATAAAAACTCTCAACTAAACTTAGAGGGGAAAATACCTCAGCATAATAGAGGCCATATATGAAGAACAGGTAACATCATACTCATTGGTGAAAAACAGACAGCTCTAAGATCAGGAGCAAGACAAAGATGTCCACTTTCTTTTCTTTTCTTTTAACTTTTTTAACATTTATTTATTTTTGAGAGACAGGGCATTAACAGAGGAGGGGCAGAAAGAGAGGGAGATAGAGAATCTGAAGCAGGCTCCAGGCTCTGAGCTGTTTGTCAGCACAGAGCCTGACATGGGGCTCAAACTCACAAACCATGAGATCATGACTTGAGCTGAAGTCAGATGCTCAACCAACTGGCCACCCAGGTACCCCACGATGTCCATTTTCAACACTTTTAATCAATAAAGTATTGAAGTCCTAGCCACAGAAACAAGAAAAAACTAAAATAAAAAAGAGGAGAGAGAGAGAGGGAATGAAAGGCATCCATGTTGGTGAAGAAAAAGTAAAACTGTCACTATCTTACATGAAACTATATATATAGAAAACCCTCAAGAGTCCACCAAAAAAAACCCTATTAGAATAAATGAATGCAATAAAATTGCAGAATACACAATTAGTACACAGAAATCTAATGCATTTTTATGCACTAGAAACAAAGTAGCAGAAAAAGAGGTTAAGAAAACAATATCCAGGGGTTCCTGGCTCAGTCAGTTGAGCATTGAACTTTTCATTTCAGTTCAGGTCATGATTCCAGGGTTATGGGATTAAACCCTGCATTGGGCTCCTTGTTGAGCATGGAGCCTACTTGGTATTCTATTTCTCTGCCCCACTCCCCCTCTAGCATTCTCTCTCAAAGGAAAAAAAAATCCATTTACTATTCTACCTAAAAGAATAAAATATCAAGGAATAAACTTAACCAAGAAGGTAAAAGACCTGTACTCTGAAAATTATAAAACATTAAGGAAAGAAATTAAAGACAACACAAACAAATGGAAATATATACCTTGCTCATGAATTCCAAGAACTGATATTGTTAAAGTGCTTATACTACCCAAAGCAATCTACAGATTCAATACAATCCCTAATGAAAATACCAATAGCATTTTCATAGAACTAGAATAAATAATCCTAACATTTGTATGAAACCACAAAAAGACTCTGGATAGCCAAAACAATCTTGAGAAAGAAGAACAAAGTTAGAAATATCACAGTCCAAGATTTCAAGGTATACTACAAAGCAATATAACCCAAATAGTATGGTACTAACACAATAATAGACACATGAATCAGTGGGATGAAATGGCTCAGATAAACTCATACCTATATGGTCAATTAATTTACAACAAAGGAAGCAAAAAATACACAATGGGAAAAAGACGGTGTTTTCAATAAATGGTGCTGGGACACCTCAACAGTTACATGCAGAAGAATAAAACTGGGCCACTTTCTTACACCATACACAAAATCAAACTCAAAATAGATAAAAGATTTAAATGTGAGACATGAAAACTATGAAACTCCTAGAAGAAAACATAGGCAGTAATCTCTTTGGCATTAGCCTTAGCAATATTTTCTAGATTTGTCTATTCAGGCAAGGGAAACAGAAGAAAAAGAAACTACTGAAACTACATCAAAAAAGTGCTTTTGCACAATGAAGGAAACATTCACAAAACAAAAAGGCAGCCTACTGAATGGGAGAAAATATTTGCAAATAATATGTCCAATAAAAGCTTACTGGCCAAAATATATAAAGAACTTAAACAAGTCAACACTAAAATCTAATTAAAAAATTGGCAAAGAAACTGAATAGGCATTTTTCCAAAGAAGATGTACAGATGAGCAACAAACACATGAAAAGATGTTCAACATCACTAATATTCAGAGAAATGCTAATCAACGCCACAATAAGATGCCACTTTATAGTTGTCATATGACAATAGGTGGCTAGGATAAAAAAGACAAGTAAATAACAAGTCTTGCCAGGTTATAGAAAATAGGAAACCCTGGTGAACTTTGGTGGGAATGTAAATTTATGTAGCTACTACAGAAAATGGTACAGAGTTTGCTCAAAAAATTAAAAATAGCAACACCGTATGATCTAGTAATTTCCCTATTTACCTAAAGAAAACAAAAACATCAATTTGAAAAGATATATGCACCCCTATTTTATTGCAGCATTATTTACAACAGCCAACACATGGAAGCAGTCCAAGTGTCCATTGACAGATGAAGAAGTGGTGTGTACACACATGCACACACAGACACACACACAGAAGAATATTACTTAAGCATAACAAAGAATGTGATCTTGCCATTTGTAACAACATAGATGGACCTAGAGGGTATTATGCTAAGTGAAATAAGTCAGACAGAGAGAGACAAAAACCATATGATTTTACTTACACATAGAATCTAAAACACAAAACAATGTGGATATTGATCCATAAACCCAGAGAACAAACTGATAGCTGTCACAGAGAAGGGGCGTGGGGAAATGATGGGCAAAATGATTGAAGGAGGTACAGGCTTCTGGTTATGGAATAGGTCAGTCACTGAGATGAAAGGTACAGCCTAGGGAATATAGTCAATGGTACGGTAATAGAGTTGTATGGTGACAGATGGTAGCTACACTTGTGAGCATAACATAATGGATAGAGTTGTTGAATCACTATGTTTTATACCTGAAACTCATGTAACATTGTATTCAATTATATTTCCATAATAAAAAAGAACCAAGTGTATATTATAGGCCTGAAACTTGTAATCACCAAAATAAAAACTCATTAGATGAAAATGATAAAGGATAGGGGCGCCTGGGTGTCTCTGTTGGTTGAGCTTCCAACTTCGGCTCAGGTCATGATCTCATGGCTCATGAGTTTGAGCCCCGTGTTGGGCTCTGTGCTGGCAGCTCAGAGCCTGGATCCTGCTTTGGATTCTGTGTCTCCCACTCTCTCTGCCCCTCCCCTGCTCTCCTTCTGTCTCTGTCTCTCAAAAATAAATAAATATTAGAAAGGGGCGCCTGGGTGGCTTAGTTGGTTAAGCTTCCGACTTTCGCTTAGGTCATGATCTCGCGGTTCGTGGGTTCGAGCCCCGCATCGGGCTCTGTGCTGACTGCCAGCTCAGAGCCTGGAGCCTGTTTCAGTCTGTGACTCCCTCTCTCTCTGACCCTCCCCTGCTCACGCTGTCTCTCTCTCTCTCCTAGAAATAAATAAAATATTTAAAAAATAAAAATAAAAATAAATTAAAAATAAATTTTAAAAAAAGGAAAATGATAAGGGATAGAATCAAATTGAGAATAGGTCATAGAACATATCAACCTTGAACAAAAGATGCTAAGGAATAAATGAGTAGAATCTCAAGAATCTAGGAGATAAAGTCATTAATTTTTCCTATCATTGAATGCCCTAGAAGGAGAGGAGAGTGTGTATAAATGCTTTCCAAGAAATGTCTGTGAACTTCTGGCACAGGATGTATACCTACAGGTTCAAGATGTTATGTGAGACCCAAACAGGATAAACCAAAGAAATCCATGGCAGCATATTTCTTAACTTATGAAACTCAGTGACAAAAACTGTTGAAAGTAGCCAAAGAAAAACAACACATTACTTGTAGAGGAACATTGATTCTCATCAGAAACTATGGAGGCCACAAAGAAGTGGCATAACACATTTCAAATACTGAAAGAAAGAATTGTTAATTATAAACTCTATATTTGGTGAAAATGTACCTCTGGAACAAAGGTTTTTAAAAATATCTTTTGGCAGGGCACCTGGGTGGCTCAGTCAGTTAAGTGTCAGATTTCGGCTCAGGTCACAATCTCACGGTTCATGGGTTGGAGCCCCCTTTCTGGCTCTGTGCTGACATTTCAGAACCTGGGGCCTGTTTTGGATTCTGTGTCTCTCTCTCTGCTCTTCCCCCTTTCATGCTCTCTGTCTCAAAACTAAAGTATAAAAAATTTGTAAAATAATAATAATTAAAAAAATATCTTTGGGTAAAGTCAAACTAAGCAAATTTATTGCCAGCACACTGACCCTTAACAAATGGCTAAAGGAGGTTCTTAAACAAAAAGGAATTTTTAAAAGGCTTGGACCTTCACCAAGAAGAGAAGACCATCAGAATGGGTAAATACAGGGGCATAAATAATGGACTATCTTACTTATCATGAGTTTCTTAAATCATGTTTGATAGTTGAAGCAAAATTGTAAAGGGACTTGAATGAAAACGTTTTTACACTTTACTCAAATTGGAACTATTATAAATTGCATATGTAATTGCAATATGTAGAACTAGCAAGAAAATTATATAAAATGACATTTAAAAAATGGATAATTTAGAGCACCTGGGTAGTTCAGTTGGTTAAGTATCAGACTTCAGCTCAAGTCATGATTGCATGATTTCACTTTGTGAGTACCAGCACTGCATAAGGCTCTGGGCTGACAGCTGAGAGCCTAGAGCCTGCTTGGATTCTCTCTCCCTCTCTCTGCCTTTCCCCCACTCATGATCTCTCTCTTTCTCTCAAAAGTAAACATTAAAAATGTTTAAAAATAAAAAATAATTTGAACAGAATAATATAATAATAGGATCTAATGGACATATATAGAACAATCAACCATCAATAGCACAGAGAGAGAGTGTGTGTGTATGGTGGTTAGGGACTATTAAAATTATATTCTGAGTCATAAAGGAGTCCTCAACAAATTTTAATTGAAATTATAGAGTGTGTTCTCTGATCACAAGAGCATTAAGCTAGAAATCTAGTTCTACGTATGGACATGGACACTGCGCAAGTACATTCCCACTTTCACAGAATGGGAGAAGGAGTCTTCTCCTGGGAATGTGTCAGCTATAGTTACATGATTCCAAGTCAGGGAAGGATGAAAAGGAAGCCATCATTTATTCAAATCCTACTGTAACAGGCACAATACTCTATGACTTCCATGTAGCATCTCACTTCCCTCTCACCACAGGCAGCTAAATACTAATTTACCTTATTTTATGATTTCAGGAGACTTCCTAAGTTCCCTGGTTAATAGGAAAATTTTATTATTATTTGCAAAGGAAAGAAACTAAGGTAGGTAGCCAACAAATAACCCCAAAGTAGAAGAAACCCTTTTAAAGAGAAAGTTTTCAAGGACCTTTAAAAATATGTCCTAAAGTTTCCACTACCTCCAGCTTAAGAAATGCTACTTGAACAGAAAATGTCCAATTCTATTTAAAGTATCTTTCAATTGCAAATCATGACTCCAAAGAAAGATATTTCTAATTGGTAAGATATTTCTAAAACATAGGATACTCGCAATATTAAAATCAATGTATATTTTGGGGTGCCAGGGTAGCTCAGTCTATCGGTTAAACGTCTGACTCTTGGTTTTGGTTCAGGTCATCATCTCCTGAGTATGAGCACAGTATCAGGCTCTGTGCTGATGGCATCCAGTCTGCTTGAGACCCTCTCTCTCTCTCTCAAAATAAACTTAAGAAAAATCAATGTATATTTTAAAGAAAATCTTAAATATTCTCTTAGATCTTTAAACTTTCAAGTCCTTTCCAGGACCTGCTTCTACATATATTTCACCTTAAGAATTTACTCAAACATACTACATTGTTTTTTGAATGATTGTCTTAGAGAAGCTGAGAATCTACTCCTAAAAAGGCTGCATGGAGAAAAGGGGAGAGCACTTTAAGGCAACAAAAACAACTGTATTTCCCCTTTTGGTAGAACTGATGTTGATACCCACTCCTGGGCTTTATGCAGGTGATTTTGAAGTGTTTTGATTACTTTCAGGTTATGAGGGAGAGCTGCCAAAAATTCTAGAACTCCTACTTATTTTTCTAATTAGGTCCTAATTGGGAATGCAGTTATGCTGCTCCTTAACGTGCAGGAGAAAGTCTGTTGCAGATGTAAATGTCCATGTTCACCATTCAAAACCTTTCTGGCCTGAAAGGGTGATAAACTCTTTAGTGCTTTCCCTGAAGAGGGTGATTGGTTTCCTGTTGGCAGTCTTTTGTGCTGTTGATAAATCCTACATTTTTCTTTTATGTACAGAAGTCAGAGGAGGAGGAATTTGCTTCTGGTTCAATCAGTATTTCTTCTGGAAGGTAGAAGGGGGCCCTGGAGAGCTGTTAATCCAGTCTGCTGGGGTAGCTTATGGCACAAGTGAAGAAGCAGGCTACTAAAACAATAGCCATGAGTGGTGGGACTCGATGATATATAGACTTCACCTGTTCTGAAACCAAAGCCTATAATAAAGTTTACAGTTTATAAAACAGAGTCTTAAAATATTTATGTGGCTCTGTAGGTGAATTGGATCTGTTTTTTAACCCTGTATGCAATAGCACTGTACAAAATGCACTGACCTTCATAAAGGAAAATTTTGAACTTCTCCTAAGTTGTTCAATGAATCTGATGTTCTATTTGAATGGGGATGTCGAATTTGGGGGAGAGTTGAGGGGGAGTATGGAAATGGAAAGAAAGGGGTTGTTTCTATTAATAGAGAGCAATGGGCATTTTGCATTTTCTTAAAATGTTGAAAATTCTTTAAAGTACCACCATGTAACAGAATATCTATCATTGCAAAAAGTTCTAGATGTATTGTTCAATATGGTAGCCACTAGCCACATATGGCTACTGAGCACTTGAAACAGGACTACTTTAACGAAAACATTGAATTTTGGTTTTTAATTTTCAATTAAATTTCAACTAATTTAAATTTTTAAAAAATTTTAATGTTTTATTTATTTCTGAGAGAGACAGAGACAGAGTGAACAGGGGAGGGTCAGAGATAGAGGGAGACACAGAATCTGAAGCAGACTCCAGGCTCTGAGCTGGCTGTCAGCACAGAGCCCGATGCGGGGCTCGAACCCACGAACCGTGAGATCATGACCTGAGCTGAAGTGGGAAGCTTAACCAACTGAGCCACCCAGGCGCCCCTCAACTAATTTAAATTTAAGAAGCCACATGTGGTCAGTGCAGACCATATTCAAAAGTAGGTCCCAGCATTAATTTTAATGCCTGAGTTTATAGAATTTTTTTTATAAATGTGTTTAAAACTCTACACCCCTTCTATCTAGAAGAATGCTCAATGCAAACACACTTTCCAAGTGTTCACAAGATACTCTGAATCACATCTATGGATCCATAGAGGTTTGTGAACCCTGAGAATGTACATTCTGGGATGAGATATATTAGGACTGAATTATAGTCACAAAAAGTTGTATGACTCAAATTAGGTAAGATTCATAAAATGTGTTCTTTCACCTGCAGAATGAGCCTAGTAATAATACCTACTTCATAGACTAATAAAGATTAAATTAAAGCCTTTATTATCATGCTTAGGTTAATGTTTGAGTCTTTCAAACAATTATAGATTATAATTGTTAATAATTAGTTAATAATTATATATAATATATATATAATAATTATATATAATAATAATATAGTTACAACAAGTTTATGTTATAACTGGGTGAGTACTGGTCTGTATCAGTCTGAGTTTGGTCAGGAGAATGGAACCCCTTAAAAGTATCATGGGAACAGGGTATACATGACCAGAATTAGATCTTACACAAATGCAGGAGGAAACAAAGAAGGGAAGATATAGAAGGGGGAAATGGAAAGATCCAAAAAATAATCATCAACCATGTTGGCCTGAAACAGCAGAGCATATGAACAAGTTAGAACTTGCAGGAAAATGCTAAAAGTACTTCTGGATATCTAAATAGGATCATAAAGGGAGTATTTGTAGGAAGGCCTTTAGTATCTGTCCCTTTTGAGGAAGCTAGTGCCTATGTATAACCAGTGTCTCCCTAGGCTTGCAGACAAGTGCCTGGTGGTGGGCTTGGAGTCACTGTTGGTTAATGGGAACAGCAGTTAGAAAGGTAGATCAACTCAGACTGAGAGGAGAGCAAAACAAACCCGAGTTTACTTCTGGTTCATGGTCCCAATATCCAACTGCTGAGTTCCCTCTCAGAGTAGTGGCTTTGGCATCATTTCTGCCTTCTGATGTTGTACTAGTTCCTTTCTTGACCAGGTCTATTCTGGCAAATATCCCAGGAAGAGCATTCTGGGAAATACAGCTTCCAGTCTTAGCCAAGTTGATAAAAGTTATTCAAGCACACAGTCTAGTCTCCTTATTTTATAATTTCGATTTTCTCATTTATAATTGCTAAGCAACTATAAATGTTTTTAAAAAATTTATAAAGTTTATTTTGGGAGAGAGAATAAATGTGTGCATGCACATAAGCAGAAGAGGGGTGGGGGGAGCGGGGAAAAGAGAGAGAGAGAGAGAGAGAGAGAGAGAGAGAGAATCCCAAGCAGGCTTCCATGCTGTCAGTGTGGAGCCTGGCATGATGACATGGGGCTTGAACCCAAGAACCGTGAGATTGTGACCTGAACCAAAATTCCAGAGTCAGACATTCAATGGACTGAGCCACCCAGGCGCTCCCAGATATGTCAGTTTAAAAATAATTTATAGGGGCGCCTGGGTGGCTCAGTCCATTGAGCGTCTGACTTCGGCTCAGGTAATGATCACACAACTGTGCCGACAGCTCTGAGACTGCTTCAGATTCTGTCTCCCGCTCTCTATGACTCTCCCCCTCTCACAAGGTCTCTTAAAAATGAATAAACATTTAAAAAATTTTTTAATTAATTACAAAATTTTAATTTGACATATCTGATCCATCCTAATTTTGTAAATGATTTTCAGAAGGCTGTGTGACTGGCTCAAGAATGTTTAATAGGGGGTCACGATTAGAACACAGGTTGCCTGGTCTTCAGAACAGGGAGGACTCTTTTCTACCTGCATACAGGCTAGCAACATGCCCTGGAGCAATTCGATTGCTCCTACTTTTATGCTGATGAGAGAAGCCAAAGAGCAAAACAACATCTAAGGTCACTTTACATTTCTATTCAAAGACAGTGACTCCAGTAGAACAAGCCAAAAGATCACTGGAGTACACACAAAAAGCTCAAGGCCATATTACTCATTCTGCTTTTTATGTCTCTTTTTTTGTCTCATTAGCCTTTGGCTAAAATTCAGGTATCTTTATAAAATAAAACATTAGTATTACCTTCCTAGCAAAAAGAACTGAAGGAATGTAATCTGTTCACAGTTACCCATTGTGTCAGTTGAGAAGATAAATTGATCTCCATTCTTTTGTGACAAACTTGAAGAAATAATGGTGTGTAAGCAAATGAAATGCAAGGGAATTATTTATGTAATGGAGACATTTGTTCTCATAAATTGTCAAATTATAAATAGCTGCCGACCTGTTGGATTTTCCGAAGGCTGTGCTCTTTGCTTTTATCAACTTTATATATGATTTATGAAGGCAGATGCATCAGACTGAAAAACAATAAGAAAATGTGACTTGCCTAAAAACAGAATTCAGAGAGAAGTTGGTGAGCTTTAAAATATACTGAATCAGAACACAGAATTTCATTGGAGTGATGACATAAAGTTTACTTATTTTCACCAAAAAAAGAATTTTCATGTAAAACACCTCCTGCTAAAAAATTAATCACAAAAACTTTCTCAAGTTGGTATTACAAAGCCCATTTTGCATAAGAAATAATTGAGACTCAAGGAAATCTAGCAACTTGTTCACATTGTTATCCAAGGTGAAGATGAATGATGGTTTGCTTTGGTCCCAGGCTATAAATCTTTTTAGTCTTAAGTTAGTCTAAAAATATATCTAGCCTTAAACTAGGCTATTGCTTAGGAAATTCAAGTCCTGCCTTAATCATGTACAACAGAGGTCCATGTTTCATTTCTATATAAAATTTAAGGAGAGTGTATTAAAAGCAACTCAAATAAATTACAATGAAATTGGCTGAAGAAAAATCTGGTCAAGAACCACATACTTCCAGAATACACACCATGGCACAAAGTACCATGACCACTCTTTATTAGGTACATGATTCAGTTAAGTTTTTCTATGACTGAGTTTCTCTATTAATATTTTCTATACTTCTGTGAAATAAAAATTACATAGATAATGTGTAACATATAATGTATGGCGTACATACACTCACAGCCGCACCCACCCACCCACACACAGTGTGTCCATGGTTCCTGGCACTGAGCTCCTAAAACCCGTGTACTTTCCTAACATCTTTTGTTCTAATATTTGGCCTTTGACCCTGGTTTCTTATACAGAATTCCTCAATCCCTTCAAATTTCCTAGGTAATAGTAGGGTCTTTTGTTCTCATGAGGTGACTCAGAGAGCACCTGGATACAGAGCTGGCACGAGAAAAACCAAGCCATGATTAGAAGCTTGGAACGTTCACCTCCAACCCTATTCTTAAGAGAGAAGTGCTAGAAATGGAGATAATGATCAATCATGCCTACATCAGCCTTCTTAAGAATTCCAAAAGTTACAGGGTTCAGGGAACCTCTGGGTTGCTGAGTACATGAAGGTGCTGGAAAGGGATGTTCCTGGAAAAGGCATGAAAGCTCCATGCCCATTCCCACATACTTTGCCCTGTGCATCTTTTCTATTCATCTAATGATGTTGTCATATCCTTTTACAATCAACCTGTAAGAAGAAAGCCATTCTCCTGGTTTTGTGAGCTGCTCTAGCAAATTAATCAAACCTAAGGAGGGATTTGTGGGAAACTGCAATTTATAGCTAATTGATCAAAAGAACAGGTGACAACTTGACTTGTAATTGGCATCTTGGGGTGGGGAGGCAGTCTTGTAGGAACTGAGACATTAACCTGTGGGATCTGAGCCTATCTCCAGGTATATAGTGTCAGAATTGAGTTAAATTTCAGGACACCTAGTTGGTGTAACAGAACTGCCTGGTATGGAAAAAAATCCCCATGCATCCGTTCTAGTGTTGTGAACGTGTAGTTGTTTAAGCATAAAAGAGAAACACAGGAGTAATGCATGTTTTCCATGCAATATCCATGCAGACAACCAACATAAGAAGGAACTATATTATCACATTATTTCTTTAGCTCCAACTGTACCTTGAACAGATAACCTCACAAATGTTTATTGAGTATTTTTTTGTTTTGTTTTATTTTTTTAAAAACTCACCTCTTGGGCACCTGGGTGGCTCAGTCGGTTAAGCGGCCGACTTCAGCTCAGGTCATGATCTCATGGTTTGTGGGTTCGAGCCCCGTGTCAGGCTCTGTGCTGACAGCTAGCTCAGAGCCTGGAGCCTGTCTTCAGAGTCTGTATCTCCCTCTCTCTCTGACCGTCCCCTGCTCACGCTGTCACTCTCTCTCTTTCTCTCTCAAAAAAATAAAAACACACCTCTTTTGACCTTTAGACTCCTTTCTAACACCATCAACACCCACCCTTGAATCAGTTCTAGACACAGAATGTGGAATGTCCCAGCTCAAATTATCACTCATCAATCCTTTTGCAAAGCATTATCTTCCAGTAGTCTCCAACTTTGTTAATCTACCCTCAATAACCCAAACTTGCAAACTGGAACATAGTATAATGTATCAAACTCCAGACACCCTGCATTTAACTTTATCTTTGCATGAGTTAGGTAATTTTGCCTCTCAGTGACTTAGTTCCGTCGCATGTAAAGTGAAAATATAATGGTACCTACCTTTGAGGATTCTAGTGTAGATTAAATGTAGACAAATATACAGTATTTAAAATTTAATAAGTCTATACCTTTGATTCCTTTCCTTTTAGGTCTTACATTTCATTTATAACCAGATCATTTTATTTCTTCTTGTGAAAATTTCTTGTCTCATCATTTCCTCTGTGTTTTTTCAAGCCATTATAACCTCTTACCTTCTAACTGATTTCACCTGCATCCAGTATCTACAGACCATCTCAACCTTCTAGCTCCACTCCTCCTCTTTGACATATCTATTCTCTATTCTATTCTCTTACCAATTCATATGTATATAATCAAGCCACTCAAGAAAAATTTGCTATCTCTTCAGTACTCAAGAAGACATACAAAACTTTTAATATCTGGTAGAATGTACTTTTATCAACTATCCCCTGTTTTATCTGGGCTGAGAATCAGAACCATCTACACCAGGACATCTTATGGTCTACATTAACATGACTTTATTATTCCATTTATCGTTAATATAACCTTATAATTTCAGGCCACTTTTGCCAAGCAAAATGAAAGTTGCAAATGACTATCATTCATTCTAGGAACTATCTGAAAACAAAAATGCTGTTTCTTTCACCTCAGTATCCCAAATAACCAATCTAATGACTGACCCACTGCAGCAATGCATTTATTCTTTGCTAAGAAAGTTAATGAATATACATAGTAAACATGAGCCTTCTTGATATTAGGTATTCATAAATTAAGTTATAGTTTTAAGATATCAAATAACTCAAGTCAATAATTCACAGCAAGGTAGTGATGAATGAACATGTTTATTCCTAAGTTAAATATATAATTTTCTATAACTGGAAAGATTAAGATTTAAAGCCAGAAGATCCATGGGGATCCTGGGTCCTTCAGTTGCTTAAGTGTCAGACTTCAGCTCAGGTCATGATCTTACTGTTCTTGGGTTCAAGTCCTGCATCAGGCTGTGTGTCGACAGCTCTGAATCTGGAGCCTGCTTCAGATTCTGTGTCTCCCTGTCTCTCTGCCCATCCTCCACTCATGATCTGTCTGTCCCAAAATAAGTGAACATTAAAAAAATTTAAGCAGAGGACCCATATTCATAACTACATATACTGGTTTTTTAAAATAGTAGTTTGCTGTACTTTTTTTTTTTTTTTTAATATTTATTATTGGTGGAAGAAGGGTACGGAGAGGGAGAGAGAGAATCCCAAGCAGGCTCCACCCTGTCAGCACAGATTCATGGGATCATGACCTGAGCTGAAATCACAGGTCAGATGCTTAACTGACTGAGCCACCCAGGTGCCCCATCTACCATTTTCTAAATGCAGTTTCTAACATTCTTATTAATCTAGGATTTAAAGTGGAGATAATATTAATACTGAATCCACAGGATTCTGGAGAAAATTTAACATGATAAAAAGTGTTCTAGGAATGATAAAGATCAGGACAAACATGGCCATTGCTATTCCCTACTCAATTGTCGAAAAAAGGAATTCTTTTCTTTAAGCTAATTATGCAGGTCATAGGATGATCTCTGTAACAATAGTTTGAGACATGACCCATCTGCAGAAGTTTTACTACACATAAGAGTAGATATAATGTTCACCCAACAATTGAGAATTTCCTATCTGTACAATGACTATTTCAAGATCCTACCAATTCTTTTATACATGAAAGCAAACAATTCCTGTTTGGAATCAGGTTTTACTACAAGTGTCAGCTTAATCACAAACAAGGACTCAAATGGCAAGTTGGCAAGGAGAACTAATTCTGAGCCAATTTGTAAAAATTGGGAATATATTTGTTCCCTACCTTTTTCTGAACTTCTCAACCTTTTGAAGATCAAGTTCTAGACTGCATCCAAGTAGCCACTTTGAACCTAAACACAGGTCAAAAAGCAAATTTGCCAATATGTAATTTTTCCTGAATGCCAAGCAATGAAAAAATTCAATAGAAATCAGAAAAGAGTGGATGGATCAAGATCTAAGGATTCATCTGTAAACAGAGAATGGTATAAGGGAGCTTCCTTCTCTTTCCAAACTGTAGAACCCCACAGTGAAGTTGAAGAGGAATTGGATACAAGGGAGCAATAGAATAGTAAGAAAGATAAAAAACAGAGATTTTCTAATTCTGAGAGTTCTATGGGATTTTGGATGAGGACAGGAAAACTTTTGGCTCAGGGCTTTTGAACTTCTGGGTCCTTGGCTGTCCTTGCAGGGAAAAGCTCTGCTCAGCAGCAAACACTCCTCATTGGATTTCTTCTGTGTTGTATCTATGGAGTCTTTCAGGAATCTTCTGAGCATAGAAAGTGAGTTTTAGGAACAAGAGAAGCCCCAAGAAGGTTGTTTTTTTTTTTTTTAAATTTTTTTAATGTTTTATTTATTTCTAGGAGAGAGAGAGAGAGAGAGAGACAGCGTGAGCAGGGGAGGGTCAGAGAGAGAGGGAGTCACAGACTGAAACAGGCTCCAGGCTCTGAGCTGGCAGTCAGCACAGAGCCCGATGCGGGGCTCGAACCCACGAACCGCGAGATCATGACTTGAGCGAAAGTCGGACGCTTAACCGACTAAACCACCCAGGCGCCCCAAGAAGGTTTGTCCCAATGCTATACCAAGGCCGTTAAGTGCTGTCCCCCCACTTTTATCTGTGTTACCTTTAAGTGTGCTCTAAAGCAGTTCCTAAAATGCACATGGCTGCCTGATTCCTCTGTCATTTAAGTTCCTGTGGTTTCTTCTGGAGAACAATGAGAAATTGATAAGAGCCCTGGGCCTCTTGGATCTAGCCGTAATACTTACATTTACTAGTTTCACAAAACTAGAAGTGCTAACATTTCTAAGGTTTGGAACAAGTCAGGCATAAATATGCTTTCCTGGATTGTTGGAAGGAACATGATAATATAGTAGAAAAGTATTTCTAAATCTGTAAACAGATAAAAGATTACCACTCTCCCTTATTAATCTCTCAAATACTTGGCATTTTTGGTATAAGTCTCTGGTGTAGAAGCCACAATGTGTGTGCATATATGAATATACATTAAGCATTGTACATACACAGATACAAGTTTGCTGCTGGTCAGAATTTGTAGACCATCAGGAGAAAACAAACAAATTTAACCCACACACTCTGCCAGTGGTTTTTCTTCTACTACTCACATACCGTACTTCTGAGAGTCGAGGTACAGGTTTTCCATTCCCCAAGTAATTTTCTGGCAACAGTTGAATATCCTACTACATAACTCAATTCTGACACTACCTGGAGTTAACATCAGACCCCAGAAGGGCTCAGTTCCCAAAGACTGACCACCCACATCAGATATCCATCACGAGTTCCAGGCTATCACTTGTACTTTGGTTGAAGAGTGATAAATTGGGGTTCTCTTCCTTGGGTTTGATCCTGAGCTCACAGAACTCAGGGAGACACCTTTACCAGTTTATTACACAATAGGGGATATGATAAAGGGTACAGGCAAAAGCCATATGAAGAGATATATAGGATAAGGTCCAGAAGGAGTCCCCAGGATAGGATCTTCTGTCCCCACCCAGGGAGTTGGGGTACACCACACTTTCAGTGTATGTAGAGGTATACACCAACCCAGAAGTTCTCTGAACCCCATCCTTTTAGGATTTCTTTGGAACCTTTATTGTGTATACATGGTTGATCATTATCTCATCTTGCAGCACCTCTCTCCTCTCTGGAAAATGAGGCCTGGGACTAAAGTTTCCAACCTTCCAATCATGGCGTGGTCTTTCTGATGACGGGCCTCCATCTAGGAGCTCACCCAGAGTCATGTCATTAGACCAAAAGACATTACTGTCACCCAGGAAATTCCAAGGGATTTAGGAACTCTGTCAGAAACCAGGGTCAAGGACCAAATATTAAACAGAAGATTTTAGTAGTGTATCACTTAGGAAACTGCAAGGGTTTTAGGAGCTCTGTGCCAGGAACTTAGGGCAGAGAGATCTGTCTTTACCTATTATTTCACAAAAGCGAACAGCACAACACAAGATCCTCACTGGTAAGGTGAGGATGCACACTCATAGCGTGTCTAACACCAAGTTAGATTAATGAGACCCCAAAGTCAGTTTAATCTAGCAGCACAGGATACATCCTAAGCCACTTGCTATTAGTTTACAGAGGAAAAAATGTACTAGTGTTATCTTTTGAGATCTCTTCACTTTTCTAATTATCCAGCATGTCCTGAACTCACTGGGTCTACCAAAATGTCTATCAGATTTCACTCTATCTCCCCCAATCAGTTCAATTCCTTTTAAGACCACCTTTCTTTTGAGCTGATTACATTTCATTTTTTTCTTGGTCTCTTTCCTGTCAAAGTAACCCAATCCAAGGCTCAGAAATAGTCTTCTTTCCAGGAAATGCCACTTATGATGTTAGGTCCTATTAATTCTTGAACATTTAGCCTGTTAATATATGATAAACAGATGGCAACATCTAAACCAGATCAAATAGATGCAACACATCTAGGTATATCTAAAGCCAAGTTACCATTGATTGCTTTTGTGTGTGCAGGTTGCAAAGTACTAGATTCAAAACTCTTATTAACAGCTGATTTTGACAACTCTATAGTGAAGAAATGATTTGTAATATGGTTAAAAAAGGAATATTGAAACTTCATAGTTACAAATATGTTCTAAGATTACTTGACTCCAATGTATAATGCTTGTATATAACTAATGTTATGTACCCTTTTGTAAATATCAATTGTTTAAAACATTTGTAGTTTAAATTTTAAGTACATCCAATTCATCAAGCAAATATACTTACTTACTCAATGGTTACTATGATGCCAAAGTATGTACTATTACTTCAGGTAAGAAAGAGACAGAGAACTTAACACTATCTGAATCCCACTCTGAACCAGATGCTCTGTGTTGGTTGTTTCATTTAATCTATGTATTTCTCCCCTACACCATAGGTACCTAAGGCATATCATACGGAATCTAAGGCTTCACGACTTTAACTTGCTTAAGTAAGGTCTGGAATTCAGAACCAGGACTAGGTGACTTCAAATTTTACTTTCTTTCCACCTTTATCAATTTACGTACAAATATACAACAATATACATACAATAAAATTGCTAAGGAAAAAAAAGCCATGAATATAGGAAAAAGGTTTGGTATTCACAGATCTGACACAAATACGAGTTTATTTACTTAGAAAAAGTAAGCCTAGAGCTGCTTACCTTCCAGTCTGGTTGCAGTGCTGCATTAGTTTCCTATGGTCATTTAACCAAGATACAGCAAATTGGGTGGCTTACAACACCAGAAATTTATTCCTTCATAAATTCTGGAGGCCATAATTAGGGTGTTGGCAAGACCATGCTCCCTCTGGAGATTCTGAGAGAGAATCCATTCCTTGTACCTTCCAGCCTCTGAGAACTTAAACATTTCAACCTACCTGAGGGATCACACCTTCTCGTCAGTGTCTCTTGTCTCCACCTGCCTCTTCCTCTTAGAAGGTTACCTGTGATTGCCTTAAGGGCCCACCTGGATAATCTAAGCTCTTCTCCCCATCTCAAGATTCTTAATCATAGCTGCAAAGAATCCTTTTTGGTTTGTTTGCCATATAAGGTATATTTCCAGATTCCAGGGATTAGGACATGGATATCTTTTTTGGGGAGTGGGAGGGCATTTTTAGCCTACATCAAGTATCTTCTTGACAAATTGAAAAATTCTTCAACAGAGTAAATGGGAAGAAAAGTTTCAGACCTGCAATAGTCTATTGGTTCTCTACTCAGAGCCCTTAACTAGGCCCATGAACCATCCCAATTGCTATGAGGATTGGGTAATAACTGCTCACATCTGCGTTCCCTGGAGAATTGTCTGCTAATGGACGATGCCTTGGTCCCAGCCTGCAGCCAATGACTGAGTGATTCAGGGGTACAAAAGGTCAACTCTATTGCCCCAATAAGAATAATTAAAAATGTTAAACATATTACTCTAAATTAGCAAAATGTTTTGCAGAACCAAAATCTGCATCAAACAAATGAAAATGTTGCAGCCCATCTTTTTTCACTGATTGAAAAACTGAATACAAATAAAACCTCCCAAGTGGTCACAATGAATTATGAGATTGAAATAACTGAAGTTGTATTCTTTATCTTTACCACCACTGGGCTATTATTGTTTATTTCAAACGTACTATTTATATAAGTGCAAGACTACATATCCCCACAGGGACACAAAACTCAATCAGAAAGCAAAGAATTCTATCCTTGCCAATTAGCTCTCATAATGAACACATGCTCTGGGACACCTGGGTGGCTCAGTCAGTTAAGCATCTGACTTCAGATCAGGTCATGATCTTATGATTCATGGGTCTGAGCCCCACATTGGGCTCTGTAATGACAGCTCAGATCCTGGAACCTGCTTTGGATTATGTTTCTCCCTCTTTCTCTGCCCCTCCTGATCATTCTCTCTCTCTCTCTCTCTCAAAAATTAAAAAAAAAAAATAAAATGAACACATGTAACTCAATCTGCATATGTTGGGAGCCATGATATAAACGGGAGAACATCAAACTACTTTCCATGTAGAATGTAACACTTAAAAACAGAGAATAAAAATGAATGTGTAATTTGAAGGTAAATCTAAATTACAGACTCAAGAGTCACTGAAAAATGTTTTCCAAATTTAGTATTCAGACTAATCAAAGGTTTTGGCGGGGGAGGGGAGCAGAGAACTACCAGGATGAGACGAGTGGAAATGACACTGACCTTTAGTTGGCTTTAATATTGCTTTCACATTCTGTTGAGAGACTATACCCCCTTGTTACTTCCTGCACCCCGGGCAGAGCACTCTTCCCACCCTTGGTGTTTGCTCAGTTGAATAAATAGGACAAAGAGTTTTGCTTTAATTGATGGCTGATTTTGTTCAATGAAACATTAATTCTAATGGCTTATCATTAAAATTCTATGAAAAATTCTGTAATCTGTTAGAAAATGAAATAAAAACACAATTAAACAGCTCTTTTTACTACAAGATTTCTCAGGTCTTTAACATGCAAAAATACATTATAAGCCTTCAAAGATAAGTTTCGGACTTTTTTTTTTTTTTAATTTTTAACATGGAATTCTTTGCTCCCAGAGCATCTGGAGAGATTAATGTTCAAAGGATAACATTTTGGAAAACACAGCTGTAGTGGAATTCCATCCAGCTTTTAAATAATACAATAAAGTTTGTTAGTGACATTACTATTTAATATTTTTTTCCTGGAAGGTCTACTCAAAGTCAAAGGGGGGTAAAAAGGAAGAAGAAAAAAAGTAGAAAGAAAAAGTAACAAGAGTTAAACTTCCTGGAAATAATGAAACAAGATGATTGCAATGAGGTTATCATATCCATTTTTTTTTAAAGAATGTAGAGGATTAACTCTATTATGTTTTAAATAATAATATATCCAGTAAAACAGCTAAATAAAAAAGCAATAAACTTCTTATGTGAAGCCACATAAACAGATAATGTATTGAAGTTCCTTCAATAATGCAGTATAAATAAATAAAATATATAGAAATGATCAATTATCATGGAAAATGGTTAGAATTCATATACACAAAGCTACAACACTTTCTAAGAGCTATAATATTTAAATAAATGAGGAAACATAGTATTTCCTTGGATAGAAATATTGAATACTGAAGAAGGTGTTATGTCCAAAATACTTCTCACATTGACTGAAATCTCATCTGAAAATTATTTGCAATTTGATAAAATAAAGTTATCTAGAAATATTTTGAGAAATTATTTTGAAAAGGGGATAAGGAACTTCCATCATCAGATATATCTCAATATATCTATTATAAAAGTACAACCATTAAATGGTTCATTGGTATGACATGGAATAGATAAATCTATATCATAAAATAAAAATAATAGACCTATCTATTATATGCTATCTATTAAAATAGGCTAACATAAATAGTTTTAAAATAGACCCAGAGAATGGGGTGCCTGGGTGATGTAGTCAGTAAAGCGTCAGACTTTGGCTCAGGTAATGATCTCACCATTTGTGGGTTTGGGCCCTGCGTCGGGCTCTGTGCTAACAGTTAGCTCAGAGCCTGGAGCTTGCTTCAAATTCTTTGTCTCTCTCTCTCTCTCTCTGACCCTTCCCTGCTCACACTGCCTCTCTCTCTCTCTCTCTCAGAAATAAATAAAACATATTTAAAAAATAAAATAGACCAGAGAATATGTAAGAATGCAATATGTGATATGATATATGATATGTATGCGATAGAACAAGCATTCCAAATCAACACAGTGAAGAGAGATATTCCAATAAAGGCCAGAATCCTTGTGTGTCTATAAATTCTGATTAGCAGATATATATTTATAACTTGTATAGTTACATGTATATACTTACATATGTTATAACTTATATGTTTAAGAGGGATTTATGCTTAAGGTATTGTAGATGTCTTATTGAGAAAGCAGAAAAGAAAAATGTTTATAGACTGAAAAGTTATTTTATATGCTCTTCCCCATCAACTTTAGGAAGTACCTTGCACGTGCGTGTGCACACACACATGCATGCACACACACACACAATTTAGACGCTGCTCAAATAAATAGATCAAAATAAGCAATAAACTCAGGAATTAAAGCATTTATGAAAATAAATGAAAATCTTGAAGAAAAAGTGAAGGTAATATTTTAAGTGACTGTATCATGGGTAAAGATTTTTTAATAATATAATAAGTTCAAGTGCTCCTGAGCGGCTCAGTCGGTTAAGCTTCCGACTTCGGCTCAGGTCATGATCTCACGGTTTGTGGGTTCCAGCCCCGCATCAGGCTCTGTGCTGACAGCTAGCTCAGAGCCTGGAGCCTGCTTTGGATTCTGTATCTCCCTCTCTCTCTGACCCTCCCCTGCTCACGCTGTGTCTCTCTCCCTCAGAAATAAAGAAAACATTAAAAAAGAATTTAAAGAATATACTAAGTTCAAAAATTTATATTTGTCTACAGACTAATGAAAGATATCTGGACAAAAGTAAACAATAAAACTGAAAAGATCTTAGAATTTGTACCTCTAAAAATATATCCCTATAAATCAGTATTTTGAAAACAATGCTATGTAAAGATTTAGAGAGTCAGTTCAAATAAGAAAGAATATAAATAGCTAATTAACAAATGAAACAGTTTATTCCCTCTTATAGACAGAGAAAATGCAAATAATATGATTAAATAGGATTCCACTTTTCATCTATCAAATTGACACTGATTAGAAATAGTAATGATAATCAAAGCTGGCTAGATCAATGTAACAATGACATTGATGGTGGTGCAAATTGCCACAGATGACCGGAAGGCAATACATATACAGAGCCTTTAACAGGACTTATGCACCTTGATGTAGAAATTTCATTTCTATCAATCTTTGGTAAGAAAATAACATGTACAGATATAGCTATATTATAAGGAGACTGNTCCATATGCTCGAAAAAAAGAAAGAATTATTGAAAAATATATGATATATTTATGTGAAAAATCTTGTGCAGCTGTTAAAATTATGTTGTCAAAAAATGTTTTTGACATAGGATATAATAAAAAAATGCAAGAAAAAGCTCACCAAATTTATCCGTGCACAGATAAATAAAGAAGAAATGCATAACTATGTTAACATATTTTAAAGTCCTTATCCTTTTTTATAATTTAAGTTTTATAGACTGAGCATATAATCTTATATTCAGAAAATGAAATGTTTTTTTGGTATAAATGCAAATTTGTCTGTAATCATATAAAAGAATTTGAAAACCTAAACTCTGAAACAATTCCATGGATGATACATTATATTTTCTGTCACCAGCTTAACAGTGGAATGACAAAAGACAAAATTCCCTTTCCCCTCTGAAACCAAGAACAAACAACTAATACAAAATCCAAAAAATAATCAAAAGAAACTCATTAAAGTGTGCCTTGAAAAAACTAGATTATAATCAATTTATACATGAAAACTTCAACAGAACAATATTCTAGTTTCATGATTCAAACATCCCCTCAGAGATTCAGTATCACATCTGGGGATTATTTTACAAATAGAAGCTTTGAGTTTTGTCAATCTGAATTTAAAATGTCATCTTCATTAGCATCACCTACAAACGTGTCATTTATTCCTGCCAAGGTTGGTAATGATATGCTAAATACTGATTGAGAAATATGATTGATGTCTTTTTTGTTGTTTTAATCCAAAACTGGTTCAAGGCAGCTAGGTGTGTGTATAAGCCTCTTTTTATATTTTAGCAATTACCTTTTTTTCTGTATGTCTTACAAGAGTAAGACACTTACTGACTAGAGCATTAGGTTTTATGGAAACAAAAAAAGCAAGATTTTGACACATTCCAAAAGGCACACTGTTTCATTGCTTAAAACACGCCCCTGACTTATTTGTATTGCAATAACTAAACCCTTCTTTACCCATAACCTTAATTACCACAATCATTCATTCTATAACAGCCCTTATTTCCTTGACTTCTCTCCTTCCAGACTCCAATTTGTAACGTTACCTCCTGGACGATTCATTATCTGGCATTCTACACCCCGGCAGAGGAGATTTCTCTCTTCAAGCTCCACTCTCCAAGCATTTATAAGTCTCTAGACCCTCTTGCCTGAAAAATATTGCGGCAGTCCTGTCTTTATAAGGTGGCGAGCATCGATATGAAAAAACAACCATTTTCTATAAATAAGAATTAAGCCAAAGATACTTATTTTTGCAACGAGATGTTGATTTACCGTTAAATATAGAATCTTTCATTTTAAGTATTTTGATGTAGTGGTTCAGAAAATAATCACCCTAGTCATTATATTTTGGGTCTTCCAAATCTAATATGCATGTTTACTGTACCATTAATTCTGTCACTAACTGGAAATTTTTGCATATCTTTTAATTTGCCATTCATATATTTCAAATCCTGAGAGCCATCTAGATTATCCCTAACAAAGCTAGGAGCAATTCCTATAGGATGGACCATGCATATGTTGGCCAGAGTTCTCTCTTTTTGCTGTAAAATTTCTGATACAAATCCTAACCTTCTGGTAGCCTATTACACTTTCCTGATATCATGATCTTCCTGCCCAAACCAATACATCTTCATTTTTCAAAAATATATATCTGACCATATCATACCTGTATGAAAAATCCTTTAATGGCCCTGTGCACTAATTAGGGTGAAGCTAGTTGCAGTGACAAAGAAAACTGAAAATGCCAGTGAGATAAGAGAGTAAAAGTTAATCTCTCAATTGTGCATCTGTCTAATGTAGGTGTTCTTGGTTAGCAGGGTGGGATATGATTCATCAAGTCATTATAAAACCCAGGTTGGTTTTTTTGCACCATGATGGCCTAGGAGAAACACATAACCCTGCTGCTTGCATTCAACTAGTGAACACTAGTCACAATCTAGATTTGTCAGAGACTGGAATATGTCGTCCCTGGCCAGGAAGCCATATTTAACAGTAATTCTGTATTACAAAATGAGACTCTAAATCTTTGGTGGCCAGTTTGCTTTCTTTGACATCATTTCCATCACCAGCCTTCTCAGTAAGAAATGCAAAGATGATAATCTAGCCCTTTGCTAATGTGTTAGCCTCTTTTCCTATGCTTTGCCTGTGCAGTCCATCAGCTCAATGTCCCCTAACTGTGCTGACAGGGTTTCACTGTTAAGCCCCAGATCTCTGGTCAAGTTATTTTCTTGCCTGGATTTCTCCTTCTCTTGTTGATAGTTTCCTGAATCCCAAAAAGTAGAATTGGGAGGTTTTCCAGCTCATTTTTGTGGAGCAACGAATACATACAACACATTTGATGTATGACTGTTACATGCCTGAGTCTCCTACTCCGCAGTGAACTTTTTGAAACCAGGAGTCACTTTGTTATTGAAGGGTTTCAGAATGTGCCACCCCAAAATACCCTGCTTTGGAATATTGACTATTTTGAGCTAAAAGCATTTAAGAAATAGCAGATACATGAAGGTCTCTCTGACCTTTCCATTTCTACCTAAAAGCAAGTATAACATTCCCGTGACAAAAGTGACTTCCTTGTGGCCTGCCTCGGTGGCTCAGTTGGTTAACATCTAAATCTTGATTGCAGCTGAGATCATGCTCTTATAGTTTGTGAGTTCCAGCCCCGTCTCGGGCTCTTTGTTGGCACTGGAGAGCCTGCTTGTGATTCTTTCTCTTTCTTCCTCTCTCTCTCTAAAAACAAATAAATACACTATTTTTAAAAAGTGACTTCCTTATACCAAAAAGAACATTTTATCACCTGACTGGGAATGAATACTGAAATGGATCTGTTCAAACAAACCCAGTAAAATAGCCCTTATCCTCCGTTAGTTCCTCCAACATATTTCCTAGTCACTTTCTCATAATTTACTACTCCTAGCCCAAGTACAGTTGACCCTTAAACAGCATGGGGTTGAAGTGCTCTGGCTATACTAAAACACAAATTTTTGAATATGTAAATATAACACAGTACTGTAAATCTATTTTATTTTCCTTATGATTAAAAAATGTTTTTTTTATTTTTAAAAAAATTTTTATAGGTTTTTTTTTTGTACTTTTGAAACAGGGAGAGACAGAGCATGAGCTGTGGAGGGGCAGAGAGAAAGGGAGACACAGAATCTGAAGAAGGTTCCAGGCTCGGAGCTGTCAGCAGAGAGCCTAACGCAGGGCTAGCACTCAGGATCCGTGAGATCACAACCTGAGCCAAAGTCAGACGATTAATGGACTGACCCACCCAGGAGACCCTATTTTCCCTATGATTTTAATAACATTTTCTTTTCTCTACCTTGCTTTATTATAAGAATACAGTATATAAAGCACGCAATATAAAAAACATATGCTAATTGACTCATGTTACTCGTAGGGCTTCCCGCAATAGTAGGTTATTAGTAGTTGAGTTTTGGAGGAATCAAAAGCTACACAGGGATTTTTGACTGTGCAGGGGGTCAGCACTCCTCACTCCTGTGTTGTCAACCTCATAAGCTTTGGGGTTTTACAGTTACTTTGGGTCTTCATTTTCTTTTTAAAGACTCTCATGTACAAATACAAAACATTACAGAAAATGTGTACACTTTTCTTCTGTTCATCTGTTTATGTCAGTTTAATTCTTAAGCTAAGTCATAGATCCTAGAAAAATAAAAGGAAGTTCTTTTCCCTCTACATTAAGTTTCTTTGGGGAAGGGAAATGCCTGCTTGGGTAAAAAATGCATCCCAAACTTCTAAGACATGTCTGGGCATATAACAGAGTCTCAATAAATATTTTTTTGAATAAGTGAATGTGCAAACCTTTGCATTATTAGTATCTACTAGTGTTGATAGTAAACTTAAGAAATATGCAAACACGGAAGAAAGTAAAAAGTAGAAAGGAAAGGAAGGTTGTGGAGGGAAGGGAAACTTGCTAGGTTCTGTAGTATAGCATCCTTTATTTCAAAGACCATCTTCAATAACTTGCAGTTGGACGTATATAATGGGGCACCTGGCTGGCTCAGTCAGTTAAGCGTCCGACTTCAGCTCAGGTTGTGATCTCACAGTCCATGGGTTTGAGCCCTGCGTCAGGCTCTGTGCTGACAGCTCAGAGCCTGGAGCCTGCTTCAAATTCTGTGTCTCTCTCCCTCTGCCCCTTCCCCTCTTGCTCTCTGTCTCTGTCTCTCAAAATAAAATAAAGACACAAAAAAAATTAAAAAAGAAGTATATACTATATACTGTAATTTAAATAAAATATGTGATTAAACAAATTACATCATAGACATAGACTTGTCCATGGATAGACCGGGCGATGACTTTCCCTAATGTATGTTAGTAAAGAGACTTATCATTTACATACAACCGTAGCTAAATCTTCAATTTCTAAGTCTCAGTAAGTATTATTGGGGGGGGGAAGGGGGTAATGGGGAAGTGGTGAGAATCAGAGAATGCTATGATTTAATGGCACCAGGCAGATATGACAAAAAAAGTTGAAACAGAAATGTCCTGACTCTTAGTCTGAAAACAGAGAAAATGAGAAATTTTTATAGCTATAGTTTGGAAAACATAAATATTGCATTGAAGGAGGCCATAGAAATTTACTGGGGAGAGCTAAGAGCTCACAGAAAGCTCATAGTTACAGAACTATCTAGAAAGTACCTGACTATTAAAATAAAACTATAAAAATCTATTTAGAGGTCTTTTCCCCAATATTTGGAAAGATTCCATGAAATTTCTCCAAAGTATTATTCATATGAAAGAATTTTGTTTTCCTCTTGGTTCCATGCTGGTTGTCCTGGAACGTGTTGAGCCAGTGGCACTTAAGAAGTTCAGCGAATGACTTCATTACGTATAAAGGGTAATGAGCTTGAGTGTTCTACACTGGTAAAACCTACAATAGAAATTTCCCCACTTGCTCAAACTCATTTCCCTGTAGCACACTTGAAGTCTTTGCTCCAATGATCAAAGCCACAAGGGCAAAGCATATTTTCCTTTGGGACCTTTATCTAATCATTGAACACTGAAGATTACAAAGGGAAGTGATTTTTTTCCCCATACAATCACTTAAATTCATATTCCTGATTTCTAGTTATTGTATTCAAGATCAGAATCCAGTTATCTCTCATGGTAAGATTCCCTCATTTTATCTAATGCCTTTTGAGATTAAGGTCCTCTTAAATCTTATAAACTCAACCTCTCTTATTAACTCTATCATCTAGATTCCACTGTTGTTTTCATTTATTTAAGTCACTTAAGAAGTGTGTATCCAGGACAGAAAAACAAAATAGCATTAATGTAGAATTAACTCTGTGATCTCCACACAATAATGACAAATTCCAGATCTAGAAGCAGTGCAGTGTTTTCCTGCAATAATTTTACCTGGACCACAGTCTCTGAGATAGAGTTTAACATGCAGGAAATTTATCAGGAGTGCTCTGGGGATGTTACCTAAGGAAGAAATAGCCATTAGGCAAAATGAGAAGTTGAACTGCAATGTGGCCTCCATGGAAGTCACAGATGACGCGGCAGGGAGTTATAGAGAAGGGATACTTCAACCTTCCCCACTTTGGGGTTAGAAGCCAGGAACGTTAACTTTTGGTTAGTTATTGGTTGCAGACTATCCCAGGAAGTGGACATGACTGAGTGAGGCAGATCTCTATCCAGGGCAGTACCTGGAGGGGGCTGAAATCTGAGGCACCAGCAACTGGCAGTTTAAATCCTTCATTCCTGAAGATAATTTGCACAGGAGTCACAGCGTCTACCACAAGGTTGCAGCTACACTTGGGTAAAGTAGCACAGAGAGCCTATTTACTACAGAAGGTAAGATAGGAATAAGTGGTTGACCCTGAATTAACAGAGCAATGAAATTTGTATTTTCTAAATGGTATATGACCAAGAGGGTGGTTTAGTTGCCAAAAAGAAGACCTAACTTGGCTTCACACATTTTAATATTTATCTTATCATCCTTCTTATAATTACTCTTTCATAAGAGAAACAGAATCATCCCTTACATCTGTACCCTTGTTCAAATATGAGGAATGTTTGGCAAACTTATATGGTGATATGACCAAAAAAATTCCAATCCACAAAGTGTGTAACATGTTACACACCTACTGAACTTGATATTTGAATCCAAAGACCAGGATAATTATTTTTTGTTATATAAACAAAAAGAAGGTTAGATAAAGGGCTGTAAAACCAATATTTATTTAAATATGCAATAGAAAGTCATTCGCTGCTCAAAGTAGCTACAAAAGAACTCCAAGTGGAATAGTATTATAGCATTAAAATTGTCTGTGAATGACTTTAACAATAATAAAAATTCACTTCATAATCTGGACTCTATTAACAATAAATGCCCAGTTACACTATTGCACTTTTACTAATCTGTTAAGCTGATGTTTTAAAATTACTTATAAGGAAATGTTAGTATGGGATATAATAAAATACTATACTATAGTTATAACATGTTGAATTTTAATTACTACTCTTATAAAATATGAATTAACATGGTAGCAATTCACTTGAAATCTAATTAACATGCTTTAGTTATCCTGCTCAATGCCCACAATACGCAAATAATTTTTACGAAGTTATCATATTAATAAGAATATGATTATGCATTTTCCTTAATTTAATTTCTATTTAATTATGTTACTAAACTTGGTTTGTCTCCCAGCAAAGTATCAATTTTGTAAATAGTGTCTGTAATAGTCACTTGATCATAGCATTTAAATACAACCCAGTACCTTATTAATTCTGTATAAATTATTAAACGTATCTGTGCTTAATGTCCAATGCCCCAATTTTCTGCCACTCTGAACCAGTGCCACTCTGGCTCCTTCACAGATTTCTCTCTAAGTGAAATAAACACTTTGTGGAGTTACAATTCCTGTGCCCTAGGCATCTGCCCTGATAAATAGACTGACATGAAAAGCTGGAAGGAGACTAGCAGAAGAGGATGCTAGTGCAAGGCCAAGGGACCAAGGTCAACTTACAGGTAATGTATAAAAAAGGATATATATTATTCATAAAACTTGACACTGCAGATTTTGAAAAATACTAATGCCCTGCTGACTTGCATTCATTTTTTTTAATAACCAGACAAAGCCGCTCAAATTTGCCTATTAATACAGGGAGGGACATATTATGTAGCAGAGAATCAGAAATCCACTATACTTTCACCAGCTAAACAGAGTTCCATCCCAGCTCTTTACTCCTTTATCACCTGGATCATAAAGACACTGGTTGGCACAAGCTCAAGGGGTGATTATTTTCCCTGTGAGATTCCACATATCGTGGGAGTGACCCATATTCTTTGTCTATCTAAACCTAAGAGATTTTCATAAGATCCCAAATTACAATAATTTCTTAAGCCTCTGTGATCCATCTCTTCTGGTTCACATGCATGTGAGTTAAGGGAAGTGTTACAAAGAGAGCAAAAGGAAACTTTCCAGGTGAACTGATCTCCATCACTTTTTTTTTTTTACCATTTTATTTATTTTTGAGACACAGACAAAACATGAATCTGGGAGGGGCAGAGAGAGAGGGAGACATAGAATCTGATCAGGCTCCAGGCTGTGAGCTGTCAGCACAAAGCCCAAAGCGGGGCTCGAACTCACGAACCATGAGATCGTGACCTGAGCTGAAGTCAGACACTTAAACGACTGAGCCACTCAGGCACTCCTGATCTGCACCACTTTTGTCTTATATCCTGTGAGATTTCTGATTCTATCTTGTGTGTGTGAACTTCTGGCATTTTATGATCTCTAACATCTGGCCAAAGGAGCCATGTTTATGCTTCATGCTAAACATCAAAAGTCTCCAATTTATATCCCTTCCTATAACCTATTTACAGAGACAACTAGTAATAGGCTAAGGTATGGAGATAAGTTCTTTTTAACNCAAACATCAAAAGTCTCCAATTTATATCCCTTCTTATAACCTTATTTACAGAGACAACTAGTAATAGGCTAAGGTATGGAGATAAGTTCTTTTTAACATATTTTCATTCTATTAGCTAAGAAGAAAAGGAAAAGAGAATGCAGATGTGGATTTCTGGCTATTCAAATCCACCTAGTCTTAAATGTATTTGGCAAGTATTAGGGAAAAATGGTAGATTTAGTACTTCTGGGGCAATATCCACCATTTAAAAATTAATATCAGGAATTTGAGTACTCATATTACAATTCAATAGCATTACGTTTCCTAATTAGATGGGGTTATGATATGGGATAGATAAAAGATTCGTAATCAGAAAATCATCCCTGCTTTCCCATAGTAATTAGAAAAATTAGACTGAAGTATGTGTGACAGTAGGTAGAGATAATAATCTTTAACATTTACATTGAGCCTTGGTATTTACAGACTATTCTCATCAATACATCAATACTAATTCATTTGAGCCCAACAAAATCCTTCAATGAGATAGACACTAAAATCTACATTTTACAGATGAGGAAACCAAGGCTCAATGGGATTAAATGATTGGTCCAAGTATCCCAGGCAATCAGTAATACTTCTATGATTTGAACTCAGAACTTTGACTCTAAGCCCAGTTAGTGTTCTTTCCACTCTCCCTCACAGATGGGTTTTATGAATAGATTTAGAGAAACCACAACTCTTTCCTCTCAACTGTTACTTTTGCTTGGGAGGTTGTTTCTTTAAAATCTGAGTGAGTGCCTTAACCTTCAGTCTTAATATTCGTATGGCAGTCGGGCTAAAATATCAAAAAGAACATTTGACTTTTCACACAAATATGTGCCTTTCCCTAACCAAAGGGATTTCTGTGGTTCCTTGCTTAGAACCTAATACTGATAGAATCTAAAACTGATCCTGGAATCTGAAGCCAGGAAGCCAGCACTGCCAGCCATAAAGTCAGGATTAAGGCCTATGGTCACACAGGATTAAGGAACATGACAGAGAAGTTTCAGCCTTAGCTTCTTTTATTTCCATGAAGAAATCCCAGGATTTGGGGACTATGAAACAGGCCCACATAAGCATAAGAATATCAACAACGACATAAAAACATTTACCACAAACTATATTTGATGCAATATGAAAAAACATTGGCCCCTCATTATTTCAGTAATNGCTATGAAACAGGCCCACATAAGCATAAGAATATCAACGACATAAAAACATTTACCACAAACTATATTTGATGCAATATGAAAAAACATTGGCCCCTCATTATTTCAGTAATGCTATAACATAGGTTCTACTAGGATCCATTTATAGATATTAAAAGTGAAAACAAAAACAAAGTCAAAAACAAAAACAAACTTGAGGTCTAGAGGGCCTAAGTAATTTGTCGAAGATTTGAGCTCTCTCTAGCGAGGGTAGTAGAATTTGAAAATATGCTATTTGATTCCTGAGCCTGTGCTCAGAATCACTAAGTTATGCCACCACCTTCTTAGTCCTGGAGGAGAAATACAGAAAATGAGGGTGGAGGCACATTACTCCTAATGGCTCATGGGAAACAATTGTAGAAAGTATGATAGAACCATGCAAAACACATGTAATCAGCTGCATAAATGCTAGAATATAGGTCATGTTTCATTTTTAGTCTCCTAAACTTAGATCATGCTTTCTTATGAGGTGTGGTATTACCTTCAAGGTTGTGAAAAGTGGTTCTTAGGGGACAACCCCNAAATATACCTGTAGTATATTTCATGAGGGGTCATTTAGGTAAACAACTGTCTAAAAAGGTCCCTTGGAGGACATATTGGGGGAAAAAAAAAGAAGATTGAGAAACATTTATCTACATAACGAACTTAAATTTTTTTTAAGCTAAGAGCACTTTACTAGAATTCAATAGAGACTAGGTTTTAAATACCACATAAAAGGGAGACATTTTGTTGTCTCACAGCATCACCAGAAAGTGTGCGAACTGGGGAAGATAAAAACTGGCATGGACCCGTAGACATGAGGGAGGGGAGGGAGCCACCTTTGCGGGGAGCCGTGGAGAGTCAAGGGATAAAGAAAGAGGCTTAAACTGCTCAAGGAATGATCCCTGTCCCTGGAAAAGAGAAAAACCTCAACTCCGGACACAGAGTGATCCGGTTTCCAGCTGTGCAGCTGAACTTGAGCTGGATGCCCCAGTCCCAGGCGACGCCAGGAGAAACTGCTCCTCTGCTGGTCTGCTGGCCAGCTCTACCTGGAGGGGAAGTGGCACACCTGAAGCCGCTCTGCCTCTCTTCTAACTCTTCTAACTCGGCTCAATTCTCAGTGGGGAGGCAACAGGCTTGAAACTGCAGGGAGGGACTCCGCCTTCGGGTTTATTTCCGGAGGTATCAATGGGGCTTGTGGACTAAGACCTGGAAAGGAGGCGTGGCTTGGGACACAGAGCAGGCCCACCTTGGCTACGCCCCCAGCACAGGGTGATCAGACCCAAAAGAGTGAGTTGCAATGCTTGGTTTGAGAAGGGACTGGGGTGCCGCCATTTTTCTCCCTACAACCACCAAGACAGGACCACAGGAAGCGGCTCCCTGGGCACAGTGGAGACTAACACCTACTACACCAAACCATGGCCATCCCCGCTAGAGAGCTGCTTTTTTTTTTTTACAAGAGTCTGGGGCAAGACAAACATGGATGCACTGCTGTGATTAATTCTAGATCATTTCTTACTATTCAGATATATTTTACCTTGTCTCATTCTTATCCCTCCCCTCTGCTGGACTGGGCACTCTGGTCGTTGGTTTGCTTAAACAGTCATTCTCTAGATGTATATTCTCTACCTCCACCATTACCTTCCTATCTCTCTCTCTCTGGAGTAGACTATATAGTTTCTTTGGGTAACATGATCTTCGTTTCTTTCTCCTTACCTCTTACCATATTCTCCTCTTTCTCTCTCTGAATTAAGCCTCTTAGTCTCTCTGTCTGGTTATCATCCAATTTTGCTTCCTCCCTGTCCTGTCATTTCTCTCTTTGTATATGCTCTTCCATCAGCACTACATACATCCTGCCCTTTATTTGCAGCTGGGAATTCTGGTTTTATGCTTTCAGATTGTCCTTTGTCTGTTGGGTTTTTTTCTTTTTTCTTTTCTGTTTTTTTTTTTNGCCATTTTTCTCCCTACAACCACCAAGACAGGACCACAGGAAGCGGCTCCCTGGGCACAGTGGAGACTAACACCTACTACACCAAACCATGGCCATCCCCGCTAGAGAGCTGCTTTTTTTTTTTTACAAGAGTCTGGGGCAAGACAAACATGGATGCACTGCTGTGATTAATTCTAGATCATTTCTTACTATTCAGATATATTTTACCTTGTCTCATTCTTATCCCTCTCCTCTGCTGGACTGGGCACTCTGGTCGTTGGTTTGCTTAAACAGTCATTCTCTAGATGTATATTCTCTACCTCCACCATTACCTTCCTATCTCTCTCTCTCTGGAGTAGACTATATAGTTTCTTTGGGTAACATGATCTTCGTTTCTTTCTCCTTACCTCTTACCATATTCTCCTCTTTCTCTCTCTGAATTAAGCCTCTTAGTCTCTCTGTCTGGTTATCATCCAATTTTGCTTCCTCCCTGTCCTGTCATTTCTCTCTTTGTATATGCTCTTCCATCAGCACTACATACATCCTGCCCTTTATTTGCAGCTGGGAATTCTGGTTTTATGCTTTCAGATTGTCCTTTGTCTGTTGGGTTTTTTTCTTTTTTCTTTTCTGTTTTTTTTTTCATTTTCATTTTTATTATTTGTTTTTCCTCCTTCCTCTTTTTTTTCTTTTTTCCCTTCTTTTTTTCTTTCTTTTTCTTTTTCCCTTTCAGTTTGTGTGTTTGTTGGATTTGTCTGTGTATTTGTGTGCCTTTGTTCCCTGTGTGTTTGTCTGTCTGTTTTCTTTTCCAGGGCTACCTCAAGAAACAAGCCAAAGTACACATGGTGGAGAGTCCCAAATACCACTACAAGTAGGGAAATAAAATAACCAAAGACTCAAGAGAGACTAAGCGACACCATTCAAAGAACACTTCCGGAAGGGACAGGCTCTGGACAGTCAAAGAGCCTTCTTTAATACAGAAGTACTCACAGGTGCAGACTGCATAACAAGCACAAGCTTTTAAAACTAACAAGAGACAGAAAATAAGCCAGAATGATGAAACAGAAGAACTATCCTCTAAAGAAATTCCAGGAAGAACTGACAGCTAAAGAACAACTCAAAACAGATATAAGCAACATAACTGAACAAGAATTTAGAATAGTCATAAAATCAATCACTGGGCTTGAATAAGGCATAGAAAATATCAGAGAAACTATTGCTACAAAGAATATGGAGCTTAAAAATAGTTGTGATGAATTAAAAAATACAATAAAATGAGGTGCATAATAAATTGGAGACGTCCAATGCATGGATTGAAGAGGCAGAGAGTAGAATAGGTGAATTAGCAGACACAATTATAGAAGAAGAGGAAGCCTAGAAAAAGAGAGAGAAACTGATCCAGGAACATGAAAGGAGAGTTCGAGAGCTGAGTGATACAATCAAATGGAACAATATCCATATCACAGGAATTCCAGAAGAAGAAAAAGAAGGAAAGGCGCTGAAGGAGTTCTTGAACAAATTATAGCTGAGAACTTCCTCAATCTGGGGAAGGAAACAGACATTGAAGTCCAAGAGGCACAGAGAACACCCCTCAGACATAATTTGAATCGATCTTCTGCATGACATATCATAGTGAAACTGGCAGAATATAAGGAGAAAGAGAGAACTCTGAAAGCAGCTAGGGATTAAAGGGCCCTCACATACAAAGGGAAACCTATCAGAGTGGTTACAGACCTATCTACTGAAACTTGGCAGGCAAGAAAGGAATGGCAAGAAATCTTTAATGTGACGAACAGAAAAAATATGCAGCCAAGAATCTTCTATCCAACAAGCCTGTCATTCAGAATAGAAGGAGAGATAAAAGTCTTCCCAAATAAACAAAAATTGAAAGAATTCATCACCCCTAAACCAGCCCATTACAAGAAATCCTGAGGGAGACTCTATGAGGGAAATGTTGCAAGGAACACAGATACCAGAGCACCACCACAAGCATGAATCCTACAAATGACACAATGACTGTAAACCCATATTTTTCAATAATAACACTGACTGGACTAAATGCTCCAATCAAAAAGACATAGGGTAGCAGAATGGATTAAAAAAAAAGAAAAACCAAAACCATGTATTTGCTGTCAACAAGAAACTCATTTTAGACCTGAGGACACCTTCGGATTGAAAGTAAGGGGATGAAGAAATATCTATCATGCTACTAGAAGTCAAAAGAAAGCTGGAGTAGCTATGCTTATATCAGACAAACTGGACTTTAAAGTAAAGGCAGTAACAAAGGATGAAGAAGGGCATTATACAATAATTACAGGGTCTATCCATTAGGAAGGGCTAACAATTATGAATGTCTACGCGCCAAATATGGGAGCACCCAAATATATAAAACAATCACAAACAGAAACAACCTTATGGATAAGAATGTTCTAATAGCAGGGGACTTTAATATGCCACCTATAGCAATGGATAGATCAACTACACAGATAATCACTAAAGAAACAATGGACTTGAATGACACATTGGACCAGATGGATCTGACACATATATTTAGAACTCTATATCCTGAAGCAACGGAATTCACTCTTGTCTCAAGTGCTCATGGCACATTCTCCAAGATACATACATACTGGGACATAAAGCAGCCCTCAATAAATATAAAAGAATAGAGATCATACCATGCACACTTTCAGATCACAATGCGATGAAACTCGAAATCAATCACAGGAAGAAGTTTGGAAAACCTCCAAAAGCATGAAGATTGAAGAACACCCTACTAGGAGGAGGGGCAAGATGGTGGAGAAGTAGGGAGCTCCTTGCATTGCACTCACCCCCATATCTCACAGGGAAAAGAACTGAAGCCATAGGAAACCTTACAGAACCCAAGAGATTGGGAGAGAAAGGATGCAGAATCCACTGAGAAAGCCTTCTAACGTGAGTGCGAACTGGGGAAGATAAAATCAGGCAGGGATCAGAGACTGGAGGGACGGAGCGATCCCTCTCTGCCGGGAGTGAGAGGGGAAAGAGAGAGTCCAAAACTACTCAAGATACAGTCCCTGCCGCTGGGAAACAGAAAAACCTCCGCTCGGGGCACAGGACCAGGCACGCCAAATCCCTGCGCGCCAACTCATCCCGGAGCAGCTGTGCCGCACATGGGCACCACTCCTTTGTTCCTTTGTACTCCCAGCGTGGCTGGATTCCTGGAGGAACCACGCATGTATCTCTGTGAAGGGCTTAAAACTGGGAGATTTGCCTGCGAGTTCGTGTTTTGGGTGACAAACACAGAGGGACCTGGTCCCTCTCTCCAGAGGGCCTGGTGCGTCCCACAAGCAGACCCCCACCCATGCTCCCCAACCCGACCTGGAGGAATGAGAGCAGCAGCTTCTGGCTCCACCCCCAGGACTAGCCAAGAGGCTTGGAACTGCCCTGAGGGGATCACCTGTGAGGTTGTGTCTACCACAATTTCAGTCCAGTGCGTGGACTGCACTTGCAAATTAGCCTGGCCTGGGTTAAAGAGCACAACCCACCAGGCACAGGAAGTTTACACACCCAAAAAAGTGAAGTGCAGCGCTTGTTCAAGAAGGGAATGGTGCACCGCCACCCTCCTCCCCACAACCACTAAGGCAGAACTCCCGCCTGACGCACTGGATCACACCACACCCATCCCTCCTAGAGAGCTGCCCTCCTCCTTTTTTTTTTTCTTTCTTTTCTCTTTTTTTCCCCCTTTTTCCCGGAACACTGACCTGATTAACTCTGGTCACCTGCTTGCTTAAACAGTCACATTTAGTCCATTCTGCAGATGTAAATTCTACACCTACGGACCTTTTCATCACTGTCTCTCAGGAGTAATTAGACTATATAGTTTCTCTGGATAACACCAGCGTCCTCTCACCTCTCCAACCATATTCCACCCTTTAGCTCTTTGAAAAAAGTTTCTTACCCTTTCTACCTGTTCATTCTATTTCTAATTTTGCCTCATCCCTGCCCTGTCTTCTCTCTCTTTCTCTATGCTCTTCAACCAGCACTGCATACACCCGGCTATTCAACTGTAGCTGGTAAATCCAGTTATAGGCTTTAAACCGTTCTTTGTCCATCAGTTTTCTTCTTTTTTCCTTTCCTTTTCTTCTTTTTGATCCTTTTACGTATTTTTTATTCTCTATTATTCGCCCTCCCTCCTCCGTCTTTTCTCTTAACTTTTTTGTTTTTCCTCTCAGTTTGCATGTTAGTTGGATTTCTCTGTGTGTTTGTGTGCTCCTGCTCCCTGTGTGTTTATCTGTCTGTTTTCTTCTCCAGGGCTACCTCAAGAAACAAGCCAGAGTACTCAAGGNAGAGGGAGGGAGGCAAACCACAAGAGACTCTTGAATTGCTGAGGACAGGGTGGAGGGGGGGAGAGGATAGGAGAAGGGGGGTGATGAGCATAGAGGAGGGCACTTGGGATGAGCACTGGGGGTTGCATGGAAACCAGTTTGACATAAACCATTTAAGAAAGAAATATATAAATTTAAAAAATAAAGTTAAAAAATTTTTAAATAAATAAATCCCACATAAAAGGGGGATCCCACCTCTCTTCCACCATAGTCATTTTTGTTACATCACTCTAGAAGAAGAGCATCCACATTTTCTTATTCTTGTTCTGAAAAAGCATCTTGGTGATCCTAAGCTTGACCACATTTGTTGTAGCAAAGTAGGTTATGAAGGCTTTGGTAAAATCTTTCACAGTATGACTTTAAAATGAAACAGAATTTTGTATTGTGTGTCCACCCATATTTCTCAGTCCCTTTCCAGTTTGGTGGGGCCAGACAACTAGTGCTGACCCATGGGTTCAAAGCAGAAATAACAAGTCTCATTTCTAGGGTAAAACATATGAGAGTCAGTGGTCTGTATTACAGGTGGTGCAGCTATAAATTACCAGAGCCTCCAAAGGCCTGGGTCCACATGGAGAAATGTTGAGGAGTGGCTTCTGCTCATCTGCATGAGAAAGGTGGTCTGAGTGAGAAATCAACTCTGCTTCTATTAAGTCACAGAATTGCTAAGGTTAATCTGTTACAGGGTCATACTCTAGCCTATCTTGAAAAATACAGAGGTGATTGCTAGTTCTGAGATGTGGAATTGATATTGGGGTTCCAAATTTATTAACCCCTGAAGCAACTTTATAGCCTCTGTAAAATATACCCTGTATAAAGCCCAGGTGTTGTGGACCAGATATAAATGTTTCATAAATTCCCTAATGGAAAACCCACAGGTCTTCTTCAAAAGAAGAAGGTCTTCTTTTGAAGAAGACCTGCTCTCTTTTTTATTTCTTAAAGACTTCATTCAAGTGCCCTCAATGGTGAATCTTAATAATAGAGTCAACTCTCAAGGTGGGGTTCACAGGATTAAAAAGGAAAATATCATAAAGCAAATATTACCAATGCTTTGGGAATTATTTTTTATTTTTATTAAAATATGCTTGCCTCCAGCATTCCTTTTAAGCCCAGCCAAGTTCCTTTTAAATCCTGGGCCTGAGGGCCAGTGCTTATTTGCATGCTAATTACCAGCTAAAGGCATTTTATGCTGATCTAAGTTCTTTAACCAATTAATGAACCAAGAAAAGATGATTTTTCCTTAGAGGAGAATTGCTTACTTTCATCATCATTACCACTGAATTACATTCCTTGTACCCATTGCCTCATACTTCAGGCTCTTTCCTGAATATATAAGTAGAAAATTAAGTAGCCATGGTTGATTGCCACTGAGTATCTGATTACATATATCTATACTTAGGAAACATGCCAGATACTATAGACATGTAACTGTCACTAAATGGGCAATAGGAAAGTCTAAAAAAGTCTTGTTGCCCTGCCAGAATGTTCTTAAAGAAGCAGTTATATTCTGCCAAAGCTCTTAGGTCTACAGATGAGTCCCTATATAGCCCCATGATCAAAGAATTTTTATTGTTGTGTTTAGAGACACTACAAACAAATAAATTGAGTCTAGTGAGAGGAAAAACTAAGAAAGCAATGTTAAACACTAAATGGAGGTCAAATGAAGTATGAGAACTCACATGATATTCATGATACTTAGGAAGAAGACCTAAGTTTTTGGTTTCCATATTTTATAAGAGGGTGCCACATAATTGTGAGAGTTTTTTGAAAACTATAGCTGCTTACAACTGCTGTTTTAATGACTTAGAATATAGATAAATACACATAAATTCCTTCAAGCCTGGCACTATCTAATTTCAAGGACCAAAATAGCTTACCTATTCTGTTCTTTTCCCTAAGAAGGGAACCAAAATTCTTCTATCCATTCAGTTTAGTAACTTAGACCAATTTAATAGCTTAGATTCTCTGAATAACCCAGTCTCTGGGAAGTCTCTTACATCTTTCTTTCAGATTGAAGTCAACTGTCCAACAAAACTCCTTTCTTCTATCAGCAGTGCTACATGGGAACTGAGTGAGGTTGCTCTACCTCTGTCACTCAGAATGTAATCAGCACAGAACAGGCACTCAATAAATATTTCTGAATGACTAGATGAATAAATACACATGGTTCTCGTTTGAAAGTCGTGGCTAGGGCAGGAGCACTTGGTATTCTCTTTACTATTATAATCTACTGAAGATTTAAAGCAAAGATACTAGAACATAATCTGAAGCCTTCTTTCCATTACCATTTTTATCCACATTCTCTTCATTCTTAGCAACCAGAAGGGGTCTTCTTCCAACTTTCTCTTTCTGACTGGATCACCTTTACATAAAACTTTTGCTATTTCACTTACCAAGTATAGCTCTTGATCAGCTAAAGAAGTGATCATGGAATTTAGTGAATTTCCTCTTTCCCCACCCCTTGTTTTCTAATCCAGTGTTACACTAAACAGGCTAATATCAGCCCACTTCATCTACTTTAGGAGGCAGGCCTCTAGACTCAGTCACTAAGAAAGGAGGCTGATTGAAAAGAGGCATCAGGCAGAATAAATGCATCGAGTTCATAGTTCATAGTGGCAAAATATTCTGTTTTACTAGGAATTATAGGAGCATTTACAATCATTAATGAAATAAAGGTCAGAGTCATTTTGAATGGAAGTTCACAAGTCATTGGTAACTAACCAAGGGGAAAAAAAGCAATTGATGTACATTTGGTCAGGGATTGCATATCCACTGGTCATTTCGCCTCCCTCTTGAGTATATAAGCCAAAGACTAATGGCAATGATTTGTTCAATTAGAAAAGGGAGTGGTGTTCATGGTAATGGGAATAATGAAATTGGAATACTCAATAGAGTCCACCAGCTAGGACCTTCTCTTTGCTTGCTTTGTATGCTGTCCTTGCTATTCCAAGGGTTCTTTTTAACTATTAGTATTAAATATCCCCCATATTTTCATGGGGTTTGAGTAAAGGCAAACCCAAAACACCTGCTAAAGGAGAATGGGAGATAAGAAATGGCATGCTAGTGATTCTGCTTTTTAGTTTGCCTGCCTATGCTTCAAATTTATTAAGTAATCTATGCTCCAGTATTAACTATGATAAAGAAAGTGATTCAAATTAGTGCTATTGATCCCACTATTGGCTGCACATGAGAATCTCCTAGGGAATTTCTAGAAAATATTGATTCTTGGACCCTGCCCTCAGATATTCTCTTTTAATTTTTCTGGATTGGGCCTGGGCACTTATTTCTTTTCCCCTCAAATCTTCAGGTGCTTATAGTAGAAAGTTCTGAAGGCACGATTTGGAGCCACTGAGTTTAGGGCCACTCTGTCACTAACTGCCTGATCCTAGTCAGGCACCTCACTCTGTGTACCTCAGGTTCCTCATTTTATTGTATTCAAAAATTTTTTAAATGTTAATTTATTATTGAGAGAGAAACAGAACATGAGTGGGGGAGGGGCAGAGAGAGAGGGAGACACAGAATCCGAAGCTGTCAGCACAGAGTCTGATGTGGGGCTCAAACCCACAAACTGTGAGATCACGACCTGAGCCAAAGTCAGATGCTCAACTGACTGAACCACTCAGGTGTCCCCCAGGTCTCTCACTTTAAAATGTAATGTAATAATGCTAACTTACAGAGTTATTTTGAAGAATATTATTTGATAGTGCACCAAAAAATGTTTGGAAACTCCAAAGTTTTATATAAATGTTAACTTTGTGTCTGACACTTAAATGATTACTCAGATTGTATTCAATTATTTGAATTAGAAACACTTAAAAACATAATAATAGTACTACTACTACTACTACTACTACTACTACTAAAACTACTCTGTCAACCCCTGGACAAGGTCTTTGGAAATCTTTCAAGGACTATGGCAGTGCAACTGCAGTGAGGGAGTTATTTGTTTTAGTAGTCTATGAGTTTCTCTCTGGAGACCGTTCCTAATAAAACCGAATTTTATTTCAAATTTATTTTCACCTAGGTAATTCTTGTTTCTTTTTCTTATTCTCTTATTTCTTCCCCATCACACATGTTTCCCATATTCTACAGGATCCTCTGAGGGGCTTGCAGGTGGAATGCAAAATACACATTGTTATACCCATTGCTTGTTTATGAAGCTAAAGTGCAGCAGGGAGCCATTTGAATATGCTATTGTTTGCAATGACAAAGTGTAGGAACATGAAGAGAGAGAGAAATTACCTTAAAGTAGGCTAGGGCCAGAGGATAGGATACATTTGCCACATAACCTTCCAATAAAAATATCCTAAGTAGAATGCTGGAACTCTTCCTGGATGGAAGGAGACAAGATGACTGGCAAAAAAGGAAAAAGACAGAACTAGCCAAGCAAATAAAGAGTGCCTTTGAATGTTACCAAGAAGAGGGGATTTGATTCCTTAGTGAGGGTTTGGTAAACAGGCCGGAGATGTATAGTCTTTTAAATACCAGCCCAGGAAATACCTGGGTCCCATGGAATGATTTCTGGCTACTTTTTCTGAGTTGGCTTTGCCTTCAAATCAATGAGCCCTAAACTGGCTCAAATTCTTACTGAAGGTCACAGAAAAAAATTGGACCCTGGGTATATCCCCCATATACCACCATAGACTGACCCCAGAGGATTCCTGGGCAGATATGTGCCAGAGAACCAACATCGAAGACTTCCAGTGGTTGAGCCAAAGCTGCTGTGCTTCACTCTCCATGAAGTTGAAAGACATTCTTAACATATTCATCCTTTCCAATAAATCTTTGGCCTGGAGAGTTGTGTTCCACTTAATCTCTGACTCAAATTAACAATCAGGAAAAAATATCATTCTTGGTGACATCATGTTAAAAGCATCAATCATTACTATAATAATCTTCCATGTTTGAAACTTGACATTCCAATGCTCAGGAAATGAACTCCCCTCCCCCTATCTTTTTATTTTACTTTTTGGTGGAATGTTAGGCTATTTCAGGGACAGTAAGATATATTTATGTATGAACAATCATAGAAGAAAATGGGCATGTAATCTTTAAACTACGTATGCAATAAATAGCCTCCTTAAATGAATCATCCCAGGAAATAGAGAGTTATTTCTATCCCAGCCTTTGCTGATCTACACTTGCTTTAAGCCACGTATTTCAACATTGCTGACATCTAGAAATGCAGTACATAAGCTGTAGCTCCTACATCTGCCTCATCTCACTTTCCCCTTGTGTTTCAATTCTAAGGCATGCCATACATTTCACTCCAAATGTTTCCCAGGTTCTTTTGATTATCTTATGGTCGGATGATGACCAAACTTGGTGTCAGAAGAGGCATTTCAGAAACCTCAATAAATAGGCTTTCAAAAGGAATACCAACGTTAGGAAATGATGAAGAAAAGACAAGACTTCCCGCCAGGCTCCAGAGAGTTGAAATGCTTTCTGGAAAGATGATGAAGAACAGGTCCTTCCGTCTCCCTCAGGGTTGCTCTAGTGCCAGCCAGATGCTTGTGGGGTCAGGCTGTTAGCACGTGCCTTGCCAGGGAACGTTAGGGAGAAACATGAGAAACAGCACATTGAGACCTCATTCCAAAATGATGTTCTATGGGGGGAAAAATTAGCAAGATCCTCTTGATGCTCAGATAGTGTGGATTTTGTGCACAGCCTAAATTAATAAAATGATGGCAATAAAAACAGATTTCACTCTTTATTTATGCCCCAAGTCTTCCAGGATGTTTTTCAAAGCAATTGGACAAAGAGAGCTCAGATGCCAGCCTTCCACTTATTTACTGACATGAGAATGGAGACAGTGTAGATAATTAAGTCCACTTACAGGGTCAGATGCAGGAAAGGCTAAAAATAAGTGATGTTTGTTCTCAACAAATTTTCTGTACCTGAGAAGACTTGGGTTTTAGTTCCAGCTCTGTTAGTACATATAAACAAATGGCCCTGGTCAAGTTGTTCCACTTCCTAGGGGTTAGGCTTGCTTAATTGTATTTCTCCCCAACCTCTCTTAATATTCAATCACTTTTTTTCCCCTTTCTGTTAATTCTGTCCTTCAAGTTCACCTTCTGCCAAGAATATCTGGGGCAGACACTCACCCCAGCTCAGGCTTTCCGTTTTCTGGGCCAGTGGTTTTCAAAGTATAGTCCAGCAGCGTCAGCATCACCTGAGAACTTGTAGAAACACAGTTTCTGAGGCCTCACCCTAAAGCTGCTGAATCAGAAACTCTGGGGATAGGTCCAGCACTGTGCACTTTATCAAACTCTTGAAGGTGGCTGTGATACAAGCTAAAGTTTGAGAACCACTGCTATAAGCCACGCCCTAGAATCTCCATCATGGTCTTTATTTGCTAAAGTTCTTTGAGTCAAGGTGTAAATACAGGAGAATAAATTACTTACAAAGCAACAGAGAGTCACAAGTAAAACTTGGAGCCAGCAGAACCTGGAATGGAACATTGGCTTTGCCACTATGCTTGGTCACAGCTGTGTGACTTGGCCCAAGCCATCATTTTCCCTCGCCTCATCTGTAAAATGGTAATAAAAAGACTGCCTACTTCAAGGGGTTGTTGTAAGAATTATGTGATACTATTTGTTTCTGAAAAATAGTAAGGACTCAGCAAATGGGAGCTATTTTTCTTGAGTTACTTCAGTATTTTGTTAGTGATATTTATTGTTTTACCCAACAAAAAGCTAAAAAGAGCAATGTGTGAATTTGGGATTCATTGAGTGTGGTAACCAGACTTCTTCAAAGACTCCTCAAAGATTTCTATGCCCTGATAATCTGGAATCTGTGAGTACATTACTTCATTTGGCAGAAGGGATGGTGCAGATGTGACTTAGGGTACAGACCTTGAGATGAAGAAATTATTCTAGATTATGTGGGTGGGCCAATTTAACATATGCGTGGAGAACCTCTCTCAGCTGTGATCAGAGCAAGATATAATGATGGAACAAACATCAGAGAGATGGTACACTGCTGACTTAAAGATGGACAAAGGAGGTGAAGAGACAAAAGGTGCAGCTAGTAAATAGCAACTGAAAAAAAACACGAAACTAGATTCTCCCCTACAAGCTCCAGTAAAGAATGCAGACCTGCTTAGACCCTGATTTTAGCTCAATGAGACCCATGTCAGACTTCCGAAAGAAAGAGGAACTGATGAGCCTTGAATTAATGACAGGAGAAGCAAAAGACTTGGATAATCCATAAAATGGATAAGCAGCCACTGAATAATTAATTGCAATTTAACTGTAGTTAGAGCTTCTTATCTAAAATAAAGATATAGTATATTACAGGATATTTAAAGCTGTATAGCAATAATCCCTTTCTCTAATTTCTTCTTGGAAGTCTTTGGGAAAGACACCTGGGGTACACTATATTATAACTTCCATGTAATTTTAGAATATAAAATACTACCTCTGTTGATGATTAGCATCATCATCATGATCACATTTATCATAAAATAGCTTTTTAAGAATTCTGATGACTAGGAAACTAAGGAAAATCAATGTAAAATTTATGTAGAGAAGCTGAATCTTTCAAATGTTTTTTTTTTTTTTTTTTTAATAAAAAATGAGACATAATGCCCTGGGATACATATACAGGATTTTGGTACTTATTAATATCTTGTGACACTGTTAAGGCAAAAAAGAAAGAAAAGTGTTTTGAAACTATCTTTATTATTTCTTTTTATTTTTTTAATCTTTTTTTTTGTGAGAGAGAGAGAGAGCATGAGCAGTGGAGGGGCACAGAAGGAGAGGGAGACACAGAATATTAAGCAGGCTTCAGGCTCCAAGCTGTCAGCACAGAGCCTGATGCAGGGCTCGAACTCAAGAACTGTGAGATCATGATCTGAGCCAAAGTCGGTCGCTTAACCAACTGAGCCACTCAGGTGTCCCGGAACTATCTTTATTTTTAATGTTTATTTATTTTGAAAGAAAGAGAGAGTGAGAACAAGCCAGGAATTGGCAGAGAGAGAAAGGGAGAGAGAGAATCTCAAGCAGGCTTCACTCTGTCAGCACAGAGCCTGACATGTGCTCTATCTCACAAACTGTGAGATCATGACCTGAGCCGAAATCAAGAGAAGGATACTTAACCAACTGAGCTACCTAGGTGACTCAGAAATATCTTTAGCTTATAGATTTTAGTATAATAATCTACAAAACAAAATAAACAGCTATAACAGGGATTAATATACAACAAAAGTTTAAATGAGTGATTAGTGTATACTCTAATATCAGGGTTTTATGTACTGAGTGTAGGCCTCTGCTGTGCCATTCAGGATGCATGAAATGTAAACTTTTTAAAAAATTTGATTACATTTTCTTTCAGTGACAGACTCTAATAACTTAATGACTAACTTAGGCAAACAAATGAAAAATCACAACCAAAATGGGTTCTGTTAATCATTTCTATTAATTCATATACTAGTAACCATTTTTCTTTCAGTAGTATCTAAATTTTTGGGGGGGGGGTTGTTGTCTATACTTTCTGGATACTTATTTTGCATGTCTTACTTTTGTATATATGTTATATAGTCTTTATACCATCTACCACAACCAGGTCATGGGTGACAGATATAAACAGCTGATATTACTTCTCATTTTTGTATTATATGCAACTGTACTTACTAAATACATTTGGAATGCATATATTTCAAGCACACAACGTATAACATCATGTGGTAGAAATAAATTCATCAGTAAATACTGGCATTGCCCTGTCTTTGTTCCCAGCAGGTCACTATGATTACTCTGATTTACCATATTGATTTCCTTGAGTCATAATATCCAAATTCCCCATCTATTACTCTGGGTTACTTTGAGTTCACACAAAATGTGACCTGGGTAAAAAGTAAAGATCTAAACATTCAAACCACAAACAATGATTATTTTATAACCTTTTTTTTTTAATTTTAAAAGACAGATTTTTTAAATTCTACTTACATCAGACAAGTAAGTAGTTTTACTCTATTCCTTGTGTTTAAATCCAATTTTTGCATGCAGGATTTCATTGTGGAGAAAATAGGAGATTTCTTGGGTCATATATAATTTATATAAGGATTCTGGGGTGGAGACTGTTTTAAATGTAATGAATTTAGTAACAAGTTAAACATTGTGCTTATTTAATTTTGAAGGCAGCCCGAAAGTTTCAACAAACCTGTATCCTCTTAATCTTCTGGCTAATTGTTCAACATGCAGTAGGTGGTTGTTGCTTATAAAATAAAGCAGTTAAGCATATACAGTCATATGCTCCCAGACAGTTTGTAATATATAGGAAGGAGTTGTCTAGCTTTACATAGAAATAGAAAAAGCAAACACAACTAACTTGAAGCAGAAGTCCCAAAGGGGACTCCACATGCTTGTTTCAGGATTTCTTATTCAGATCTGCTGCTATTACTCTAAAATAGCTCAAAGAGTGGTAAGAAATAAGTAGTCTCTTTTAAGCATGTACCTGCTGGATTCACACTAGCCAGCCATGCTGAAACCTCACACCTTGCGATAAAGCTCTGGCTTCAAATATATGTGAATTTTAGCCAGTTACCTAAATCACTGAATAATTACCTAGTGTTGGTAAGTCACAATCCAAGGAGGTTTTAAGAAAAAGATTCTTGGGGCTCCTGGGTGACTTAGTCGGTTGAGTGTCCAACTTTGGCTCAGGTCATGATCTCATGGTTCGTGGGTTCGAGTCCTGTGTCAGGCTCTGTGCTGACAGCTAGCTCAGAGCCTGGAGCTTGTTTCAGATTCTGTATCTCCCTCTCTCTCTCACCCTCTCCTGCTCATGCTGTCTCTCGTTCTCTCTCTCTCTCTAAGAAAAAAATTTTTTAAAAAAGAAAAAGATTCTTTCTGTATATACATTATTACTTTCTCCTTTGCTAATCCTTACTTTACCCTATTTGTAGGTCTTCTAATTTATAGACTTTTTAGCAATTTAACAAAGAGACTCTGGTTTCATGTTGCCTGGTGAATTGTGCCTGAATGAAAATATCTTCAGTTCATTAATCAAAGATGTCAAATTGGGTTATTTTTTTAATTATTGTTCATTGTCAGGTTTGTATATGCAGTCATGATAAAAGGTCAAATAGTATTCATTGACAAGAATATAATGAATGGAATAGGATAAACCATGGAAAAATCTTCTGGATTTCTTACTTGATATTAATGCACAGTCTGATTACACAACATAGCTCATCGAAGGGCAAAGCTGTTGACCTCCAATTCATTCATATATTCAATGAGTATATATTGACTATCTACCATGGTACTTATGCATTCTGTTTCATAAGAGGATGCAACATTAAACCAAACAGGCAAATTACTGGGCGTGAGGGACTTTAACCAAAATAGCTAACTAAACATACAGCCTGCTAGAGTGTTATAAATGATATATAAATAATACATGATAAGGATAGAACAGGGTGAATTGAAAGGAAATATGAGGGATAAAGGCTAAAATTTAATATTTCTACTAGTAGAAACAAATACAAAAACTCATTAACACAGAGGCTATACTCAGAGAAAAAAGATTCTTACCTGGTGGAGTTAACATTTCTGTACTATGTAGTAAAAGATACGGAGTGTCGAGAGAGATAGAAGGATAGGGGTTTTAGGAATGCTGGGGGTAGATATATAGTTGGGTTGCAAATTAGATATGGTAGTCAGGGTAGATTTCACTGAAAAAGTGAAAGTAAGCAAAGAGTTGATGGAAGTGAGAAAGAAATTATGTAGACATTTAGAAAGAACATTTTAGGCAGAGGAAATAGCCCATGTAAAGAACTCATGAATGGATTGTGCCCATTTGTTCGAAGAACATCAATGAGGCCAGAATGTTTGGGATGGAGTAAAAATTGGGAAGAACAGTAGGAGCTGAAGTCTGAGAGATAATGGGGGCCAAGGTATGCATGGCTTCGAGGACACTGTTGTGTTTCCTCTGAGGAAAAATAGATGAATTGCAAAGTTTGCTTAGAGAAGTTATATAATCTGACATATTTCCTCTGGTTGCTCTGTTTGGAGTAGAATGTAAAGCAAGCAGCACAGGCAGGAGGAAGGAAACAATTCCAGGGCTTTTCCAGAGATGAAAAGATGGTAGCTCAGAAGAAGGTAGTAGCCATGGAAATGGATAGTAATGGTTGTGTTCTATGTCTGCCAATGCAGTAAGTCCAGAGATGACAAAAATTAGGGAAAAATGAAGAAAAAAAGGCCAAAGGGCAAATTTAATGTGGTGTTTTATTTAGCTATTTGATCTATTCATTATTTGCATTATCTGGACATTTGAGAAACTCCAACACATAATTCCATTGCCCTGGAATTCCCACCCAAAAGTAGTTAAACACTTTGTTTTCTAATTGAATGATAAATCACGATTTCTTATTTCAGTTCCAGGCCTTGCCTCCTTTTATCTCTCTCTTAAGATAACTGAAATTATATTTTTAAAAAAACTTACAAAGTTCCATTCCAAGGTGGTGATGTAGGAAGACCCTGAACTCCCCTTCTCCACAGACACACTGAATCTGTCTACTTAGAAAGTAATTCCTCCTGCAGAGGAACTGAGGACTAACTGAACAGATCCTATATAATAGAAGGTAGAGAGACAACACAGAGAATGGCAAGAGGGATAGAGACATGGTAGTGAGGGCAATCCCCCACCTGACTCAAACACTGTAGGAAGAAGGGATAGTACTGTGGAACTATGAGCAGATTTGTCTGTCTTGGAAGGAAGAGTTGTCATTCAAAGGACAATTAGAATATAAGGGAATCAACTTTAGAACCTTGGAAAGTAGGGGAAGGGGGTGCTTCTGGAACTATCTCCAGGTTGGAGGGCCTGGCAAGAGCCACAGTTTATGTTTTGTCTCTACCTTGTAGTTGGGAACAGTGTCCAGGTAGCTGGCCTGCCACCTAAGTGAGTCCCGGGCCCCAGATGCCCTATGGCACAGAAAAAAGAGCAACTAGAACATAAAGTATCCAAATGTAGAACTTCACCAAATGGCAAGGGAATTACTAAAACTTTCTAGAGGAGCTGATGAAGCCATGGTTTACACTCCACTTCCACCCTGATGGCATGGACAGGAGTAGGCTCCAGCCTACTATGTCAATGAACCTGGGGTCCCTTGCTCATACCAGCCCTAGCCATCCCATCAAGGCAGCTTCAGTGTGGCACACTTTGGGACACCCATGGTTAGCACTCACTATGGGACCTGCCATCTCACCAAGGTGATAGGTGCAAATCACCGCAGGACATTCTAAGCCCACACTGCTTTGGCTCCAGCCACACTTTCAGGGTTCCCTCTGCACAGAGCACCCTGGGAACTACTGTCCCATGCCTGCCTTGGCTTTGGCCACACCACCAGGGTGCTTCCTGTGAGGAGTATCCCAGGACACTTTGGCTTGTGTCACTTCAGGTTTAATTGTTCCCCTAGGACAATTTCTGTGTGGAGAGCCTGAGGTCTCCCTCACTTGCACCACTTCAGCTTTAACTGTCTAACCAGGGTGCCCTCTGTGTAGAGACACCTAGGACTGTCCTAACCCATACCCACTTCATATCTAGCCATCCCACAAGGGTGTCCCCAGTACAGAGTACCCTGGGACCCCAGTTTATGACAGCCATAGCTCAAGCCAGCCAGCCAAGGTTATCAGGCACATACAGTCCACACAGATAATGACTAAACACAATATATATCATCACTTCAAGTTTAGGTGAAATAGCTATTCCACCTAATTCATAATACAAGTACAGAAAATCAAGCAAAGTGAAGAGACAGAGGAATAGGTTCTAAAGAAAAGAACAAGACAAAACCCTAGAAAAAGGACTAAAGGAAATAAAAATAAGCAACTTACATGATAAAGAGGTTAAAGTAATGATCATAAAGATGCTCACCAGACTGGAGACAAGAGTGATGAAATCAGTGAGAACTTCAACCAAGAGAATATATTTTAAAAAATCAGAGTTGAAGAATTAAAAACTAAAGTGAAAAATATACTAGAGAAATCAACAGGCTGCAGGGGGCACCTGGGTGGCTCAGTTGGTTAAGTGTTCAACTTCAGCTCAGGTCATGATCTTGTGGTCCATGAGTTCAAGCCCACTCTGTGCTGACAGCTCAGAGCCTGGAGCCTGCTTTGGATTCAGTTTTTCCCTCTCTCTCTGCCCTTCTCCTACTCACACTCTGTCTCTACTCTCAAAAATAAATAAAACATTAAAAAAAATTTTAAATTTTAAATTTTTAAATTTAAATTANAAAATTTTTTTTTTTAAGAAGACTGCAGAAGAATGGATCAGTGATCTGGAAGCCAGGGTAATGGAAAGCATCTGTGATGAATACCAAAAGGAAAAACATAATTGAAAAAAATTAGGATAAGTTAAGGGATCTCTGGGACATCAAGTGAATCAACATTAATATTATTGAGGTCCAAGAAAGAGAAAAGAGCAGAAAATTTATCTGAATGAATAATAGTGGGAAACTTCCCTAAGCTAGTAAAAGAAACAGACATCCTGGTTTGGGTTAAAGAGAGAGTCTCAAATAAGACTCTCTCTCAAAAATAAAAAAACATTAAAGAAAAAGAATATTGAAATGAATATCAAGCATCTTTTCCAACTATAATGGTATGCAGCTAGAATTAATTACAAGAAAAAGATAGGAAAAAACTCCAGATACATATGGAGGCTAAACAATATGCTGCTAAAAAACCTAAACAATACGCTACTAAATAAAACCAAAGAGGCAATGAAGAAATCAAAGATGAAATTTTAAAAAATGCATGGAGAAAAGTAAAAATGAAAAACAACAGTCCAAAATTTGGGGATGCAGCAAAAGTAGTTCAAAGTTGGAACTTTATAGTAATACAGACCTACCTCAAGAAACAAGAGAAATCTCACATAACCAATTTTAACCTTACATCTAAAAGAAATAGAAAGAGAAAAAACAAAGCCCAAAGTTAGTAAAATATAAGAATTAATAAGCCAGGGTAAAAATAAGTGAAATAGAGACTTTAAAAAACAATAGATTAGGGTGCCTGGGTAGCTCAGTTGGTTAAGTGTCCAACTTTGGCTCAGGTCATGATTTCATGATCCAAGAGTTCGAGCCCCATGTCGGGCTCTGTGCTGACAGCTTGGAGTCTGGAGTCTGTCTGAGATTCTATGTTTTCCTCTCTGTCTGCCCTTCCCCCACTTGTGTTCTGTCTCTCTCCCTCTCAAAAATAAACATTAAATTGAAAAAAAAAGAGAAAAATAAATAAAAAACAATAGATTAAAGAAACCAAAAGCTGTTTCTTCAAAACCGTAAACAAATGTAATAAATCCTTAGCCAGACTCACCAGTAAAAAGGAGAGAGAATCCAAACAAAAGTTGAAATGAAAGAGAAGTAATATCTGACAACACAGAAATACAAAGGATTATAATAGAATACTACAAAAAAATTATGTGCCAAAAAATTAGGCAACCTAGAAGAAAAGAATACATTCCTAGAAATACACAATCTTACAAAATTGAATCAGGAAGAATTAAAAAATCTGAACAAACTTATTACTAGTAATGACATTGAATTGTTAATCAAATAAGCTATAAAGGAATAAAATTTTAGGACCAGATCGATTCACAAGTGAATTCGACTAAATATTTAAACAAGAGTTAATACCTATTCTCCTCAAACTATTTCAAAAAAGAGAGGAGGAAGAAAGGATTCCAAATATATATATATATATAAAATGGAATATTGCTCATCCATATAAAAGAATGAGATCTTGCCACGTGCAGCAACATGGATGAACCTAGAGGGTATTATGCTAAGTGAAATAAGTCAAACAGAGAAAGAGAGATACCATGTGATTTCACTTATATATAGAATCTAAAAAATAAAACAAATGAATAAACAAAGAGCAGAAACAGACCCATCAATATAGAGAACCAACTGATGGTTATTAGAGGGGAAAGTGTTAGAATGATGGGCAAAATGGGTTTGGGAAGTAGGAGGTACAATCTTGCAGTTATGGAATGAATACGTCATGGGAATGAAAGGTATAACATAAGGAATAATGTCAATGCTATTGTAACGGTGTTGTATGGTAACAGATGGTTGCTACATTGTGGTTAAGCATAACATTATATATATAAACTTGTCAAATCACTATACTGTACACCTGAAACTAACATAACATTGTGTGTCAACTATAATTCAATAGAAGAAAAGAGCAAGTGTAAAAGATATTTAAGAGCATACCTTTTTCTTTTTGATTAATGTGATCTATTATTATATCACTACTACAGAACTAACGCAAAATGTTGCGGTTTGTTCTTGATTTTCCACACAATTACAGACAAATTTTCATTCACAAAACAGAATAAAGACCTGATGAAGAAATAAACCAACCTTGAATATGCAATTGTCTATTACTATTAAAAGTCCATTCTAATCTACAGATTAATCTAGCAGCATAAATATATGAAGATCTTAGGCATGCCAAGGAAATAGGGTGGCTCTAATCACTACATGAAATCTTTTTGAATAAAAAAACATTTGCTGTTTATTCTCTAAGCTGCACAGTCCAGTAGGCGAGCCACTAGGCAGTGGCTAATGAGCAGTTGAAATGTGGCTAATCTAAAGTGAATGCATTGCAAATGTAAACTATATAACAGATTTCAAAGAATAAGTACAGGAAAAAAAAGAGTAAACTATATAATATTTTATGTTAAAGCAATAAATCTTTGAATATATTAGGCTAAATAAAATCTATTATTAATATTTAATTTATTTTAGGTTTTTTTAATATAGCCACTAGAATTTAAAATTACATACATTGGTTATACTTATAGGTCACATTATATATCTTCTGGACATTTCTTCTCTAAGGTATAGAATAAGGATAAGATTTAAAATTTTTTTTATTCTATGTCCTTTTTTAACAGTTTATTTAAGGGACACCTGGTAGCTCAGTTGGTTGAGCGTCTGACTTTCCTTATGTCATGATCTCATGGCTTGTGAGTTCGAGTCTCGTGTTGGTATCTGTGCTGACAGCTTTCAGCCTGAAGCCTGCTTCAGATTTGTCTCCTTCTCTCTATGTTCCTTCCAAGCTCATGCTCTGTCTCTCTCTCTGTCTCAAAAATAAATGTTAAAATTAAAAATAAGTAAATAAAAGTTTGTTTGAGTTTAATTAAAGTGAAAAAAAGAACCTGTTTCGGGCAAGGGAGAAAAAAGTGATAGAATACAATAAGAAAATGATGTCCTTTTAAGGATGTGTCTCCCTCACTCCCTTTTATAAAGCAGATAAATCCTAGTGATAATAAAACAAATCTCCACATGTCAGAGATAATGTGTTCAAATGAGTACTTAAATTCCAACCAAAGCCTTCTGGTTCAGACTTAGAAAAAATTAATTTTGTTATATTTTTAATTTATTGATCACTGACATTAAAAAAAAGAACCCAAAATATTGTTCATACCTAGTGTCTGTACCTAGGCAGGGAGTCAAACTATTTATTGCCATGCAGAATCCAAAAGTAAATTCTCATTGTCCAAATCACTAATTCCCAAATTCTAGATAAATCTTAAATCAGTATTGTACAACATTGTGTAACTTACCTTAATTATTCTAAGTTTTTTACTTGTTGTATGATATTTACTACCCTAATTAAACACTTTTTTAAAAAGTTCGTTTATTTATTTTTGAGAGAGAGAGAGAGAGACAGCCCAAGTAAAGGAGGCAGGGAGAGAGAGAGAGAGAGAGAGAGAGACATAGAATCTGAAGCAGGATCCAGGCTCTGAGATGTCAGTGCAGAGCTGGACGTGGGGCTTAAACTCACGAACTATGAGACTGTGACCTGAGCCGAGTCGGACGCTTAACCAACTGAGCCACCTAGGTGCCCTTAAATGTTCTTTATGTAGTTCTTACTTCTGGATAAGCATAGCAAACCCTATAATCCAAGACTAAAGATGCAATTAAAAATATGTATTATACCTTACATTGTTCTATAGGTAGTTTTCTGTTTTACACTCTATGTACATGATTCATTTTGGTTAATTTATTTGTATGAGATTTAGATCTTGCATCAGTGGATTAAGCCCCACTTAGTCACGGTGTATAATTATTTCAATATATTTCCGAGTTCTATATCCTATCATTTAAAAAGGATTGTGCAGCTTGGTTTTTGTTTGCTTGCTTGTTTGTTTTTAAGTAGGCTCCAAGTCCAGTGTGGAGTCTAACAAGAGGCTTGATCCCCTAACCCTAAGATCAAGACTCAGAGCTTAATTAACTGAGCCAAACAGGCATCCATGATCTTTGTTTTTGAGGACTTTTAGTTTTCCATTTTGTATTGTCTGTCTGGTTTTGGAACCATGGCAATACTAATTTAATAATATACATTGAGAAATGTTCTCTTCATTCCTAATTTCTAAAAAAGTTTATTTAGAATTGATGCTAATTCTTTTTTTAATGTACAAAGTGTGTTTATTTACTTTGAGAGAGAGAGAGAGTAAGTGCGGAAAGGGGAGAGAAAGAAAGTGAGAGAGAGAGAAAATCCCAAGCAGGCTCCATGCTGTCAGTGTGGAGCCTGACATGTGACTTGATCCCACAAATTGTGAGTCATGACCTGAGCCAAGATCAAGAGTCATACACTTAAATGACTGAGCCACCCAGGCACCAATTAGAATTGGTGCTAATTTTTCAAATGTTTAGTAGAATTCTCCAGTGAAACCATCTGGGCTTGGAGATTTTCCTTTTGGAGTTTTAAAATTATGAAGTTCAATTTCCTGAATAGTTATAGGCCTATTTAGATTATCTATTTCATATTGGGTATGTCTGCTAGTGGTATTTTTCAAGGAACTGGTCCATTTTGTCACAGTTGTCAACTTCACCAATATAGAATTATCTGTAATATTCCATCATCATCATCATCATCATCATCATCACCACCACTTGATTTCCAAAGCGTCTTTAGTGATATCTTGTTTTATTTTTAGTATTGATAATGCATGTTTTTTTCCTCTGTCGTTATTGCTAGAAGTTTGCAATTTCATTTATCTTTTCAAAGAACCAACTAGTTGTGTCATTGATTTTCTCTATTGTTTTGCCAGAAATAATTCCACTTATTTCTACTTTATTATTTCCTTCTTTCTGCTTGTTTTGAGTTTATCTCAAAACTTTTTTTTTTTGCTAGCTTTTTAAAATAGGAGCTTACAGATTTGAGACTTTCCCCTTTCATAATGTATATATTTAGGTACCATTAATTTGCCTCTTAGTACTGCTTTGCTACATCCCATAGATTTTGACATGTTTTGTTTTCATTTGTATTAAGTTCAATGTAACTTAACAGTTTTTTTTCTTGGGACTTGCTCTTTGGCCATATGCCATTTGGAAATTTCTTGAGGCAACTGGGTGGCTCATTGTGTTAAGCATCTGAATCTTGATTTTGGCTCAAGTCATAATCACAAGGTTTGTGAGATCAAGTTCCACACTGGGCTCTGCACTCTTAGTGCAGAGCCTGCTAGGGATTATCTATCTCTTTTAATTAATTAATTAATAATTAAATTTGTGTGTGTGTGTGTGTGTGTGTGAGAGAGAGAGAGAGAGAGAATATGAGGGGGGAGGGGCAGAGAGAGGGAGACACAGAATCTGAAGAAGGCTCCAGGCTCTGAGCTGTCAGCACAGAACCCAACATGGGGCTCAAACCCACGAACCTTGAGATCATGACCTGAGCTGAGATTGGATACTTAACCAACTGAGCCACCCAAGCACCCCAATAATTTTTTAAAAAGAAGTGTGTTTCCTAGTTTCCTAGTATTGGTAAATTCTTTTATCAATTTGTTCTATCTTAGATCTAGTTTTCTCTAAACATGTATTCGAAATTACTTCAATTAAAAAACTTTAAGGATTATTTTATGGAAAAGGATATGGTCTGTCTTGGTATATATTTTCCACAGGAACTTTAAAAGAAGGCATATTCTGCTCTTTTTGGGTAGAGTTTTTCTTTAAGTGTCCATTCAACTCTATTGATTGATATTGTTGAATTCTATATACTTCCTGATTTTCTTCTCTAGTTGTTCTATGAATTGTTTAGATAGGGCATTGAAGTCTCTAACTATAAATGTGAATTTATTCTTTTAGTTTTCAGTTCTTGTTTCACATATTTTATAGCTCTCTTGTATATGTACAATCTTGGTAGATTAACCCTTTTGCCATATGTAATTTATTGTCTGTCTCTGGTACTCTTCTTTCTGTGAAATCCACTTTATCTGATATTAATATAATTATCCCTGCTTTCTTCTTATTAACTTTGCCTTACATACCTTTCTTTATCCTTTTACATTTAACCTGCCTACATCATATATTTCTCATACCACATTTTTAACCCACTCTACCATTCTGTCTTTTATTTGGTATATTTAGACCTTTTATATTTGATGTAAGTATTGATATGTTAGGTCTTCAGTCTATGTGTTTTTTTTGTTTTCTGTTTGTTCTTTTGTTTGTGCTTTTTTCCTGTTTTCTGTAGATTATTTGTTATCATTTTTAGAATAACATTTAAAAAATGTTTAAGGTTTATTTATTTTTGAGAGAGAGAGAGAGGTCACAAGCAGGGGAAGGGCGGTATACAATGCAAAGCAGGCTCCAGGTTCCAAGCTGTCAACACAGAACCTAATGCAGGGCTGGAACCCACAAACTGTGAGATCATGACCTGAGCCGAAGTCAGATGCTTAACTGACTGAGCCACCCAGGGGCCCCTAGAATAACATTTTGATTTATCTAAATACTTTTTGGAAGTATCTCTTTGTAAAGTTTTTTAGTGGTTGTTCTGGGCATTACATTATATATACATAATTTATTACAGTCTATGGGTATTGTCATTCTACCAGTCTGTATGAAGTATAGAAACCTTACCTCCCTTTATGTTCTTTTACCTTCTCTATTTACAATATACTTTCCTTAAATATTTCTTCTACATACATTTAGAATCACTATGTGCAGTGATACTATTATTACTTTTTACTTTAAGGAGACCATTATTAGAAAATAGGAGAAAAAGGGGTGCCTGGGTGGCTCAGTCCATTAAGCGTCCGACTTCAGCTCGGTTATGATCTCACGGTTCGTGCGTTTGATCCCTGCATCGGGCTCTGCATTGGCAGCTAGCTCAGAGCCTGAAGCCTGCTTTGGATTCTGTGTCTCCCTCTGTCTCTAACCCTCCCCTGCTCATGCTGTCTCTCTCTCTCAGAAATAAAATTAAAAAAAAAAATTAAAAATAAAATAGGAGGAGGGCGCCTGGGTGGCTTAGTCGGTTAAGCGTCCGACTTTCGCTTAGGTCATGATCTCGCGGTTCGTGGGTTCGGGCCCCACGTCGGGCTCTGTGCTGACTGCCAGCTCAGAGCCTGGAGCCTGTTTCAGTCTGTGATTCCCTCTCTCTCTGACCCTCCCCTGCTCACCCTGTCTCTCTCTCTCTCTCTCTCTCTCTCTCTCTCCTAGAAATAAATAAAACATTAAAAGAAATAACAAATAAAATAGGAGGAAAAAACCTTTTGTATTACCAACATTTTTGCTTAGTGTATATTCTTTTTTATGTTCCAAGCAAGTTTCCTTATGTTTTATTCCCCCCTCTGTTTAGGAAATTCTTCTAGCCATTCTTCACCTGTTCTTGGCCAAAAGGCCAGGAAGCAATCTCCCATCCATTCTTTTAGGGTAGACCTGCCAACAATAAATTCTCTTAGTTTTCCTTCATCTGAAATGTTATGATTTCCCTTTCACTATTAAAGAGTAATTTCTCTGGATATGGGATTGTGGATTAATAGTTTGCTTCTTCCAGCACTTGAAAAATGCCCTGCTACTTCCTTCTGGCCTTCATGGTTTCCGACAAAAAGCTACTCTTATTCTAATAATTTTTCGCATGTAGGTAAGGTGTTTTTATCTTGATGCTTTCAAGAATTTTTTGTTTTCAGTTTTCCTAAGTTTGACTATGATGTATTTTTGTGTGGAATTCTTTGGGCTGATACTGTTTGGAGTTTACTAAGATTCCCGAATCTGTAGTTTCATAGCTTTTGCCAAATGTAGGAAGTCATCATTTTCTTCAAGTACTTTTTTCTTTCTCTTCTACTTGCTAAACAATGACATGAATGTTAGACTTTTGTTACAGTCTCGCAGTGCTCTGATTATTCATTTTTGGTTTTAGCTTATTTTCTCTTTGTTGTTCAGGTTTTTTTTTTCTATTGTTGTAATTCTTCTTTCTTTCTGTTCCTCCATTTAGCCCATTCATTGATATTTTTATCGTGGTTCTTGTATTTTTCAGTTTTTAAATTTCCATTTGGTTCTTCTTTATATTTTCCATTTCTTTGCTGAAACTTTATATTTTTTTATTTGTTGCATTTGAAATTTATCAATAAAGGGTTTTTATGATGACTACATTAAAACTTTGGCAAGTAATTCTAACATTTCTGTCATCTTGAAATTGGCATCTATTACCCTCCTACACTATTGGTGGGAATGTAAACTGGTGCAGCCCCTCTGGAAAACAGTGTGGAGGTTTCTCAAAAAATTAACAGTAGAACTCCCCTATGACCCAGCAATAGCACTGCTAGGAATTTACCCAAGGGATACAGGAGTGCTGATGTGTAGGGGTAAATGTACCCCAATGTTCATAGCAGCACTCTCAACATAGTCAATACATGGAAAGAGCCTAAGTGTCCATCAACGGACGAATGGATCAAGAAGATGTGGTTTATCTATNTAAAATGGAAAGTTTTGCCCAAAAAAATTAAAAAAAGAAATTGGCATCTATTAACTGTTATTTTCTAAATCAGCCTAAGATATTCTTAGTTCTTGGTATGATGAGGTTTTTTTTATTGTTGTTTATTGAAAGTGGTACATTTTGAATGTCAACCTTCAATTTTAGCCTATTTCCTCTGAAACTGTATAGAAGCAGGTGGAGGAAATGTGCCACCTTGTCACTGCCAGATGGGAACTGATGTTGTTTCCCAACTCAACTTGTCTTCACTCTCAGCTTGATGAGAAGAGTAGTCATTACTGAGTGGGTGTTCATGTCTCCTACTAAATCTCTATTAAATACCTTTCTGGTTGGGAAAAGTAGGAGTGTCTTATTACTCTTCCCTATGAGGCCTCCACTGACATCATGGGAAACAAACCTGGTTATCACTGGGTGGTGGTGAATATCCCGACTCTCCATTAGACCTCTCTGGACACCACCAAAGCTGGGACTATAAGTGATGCTTTATGATTGCCAGATGTATGTGGAAATCCAGGCTTTCTAAATGGTCTTTAACTCCACAAGGGGAAGTTATCACCTAGTGGTGATGAAATTCTTGGCTTTTTACTCTGGCCTCTCTGAAATCATTCTGGCAAGGGTGGAAGTAGAGATTACCCACTCAGTCTTGAGTGTTTGGGGGTCAGCGTCACATTTTTTTTTCTGTGAAATTTGGATTAGGAAGAGAGGTATTGTCTAGAGTTTTCTGTCTTCCCATATTGTCTCTTTCCTCGTTCTTTGGAGAGTGAATGCCAATTTTTATTGGGGATATTTTATTCACTGGCTTTTCTGGGTTGTCAGCTTCTTTAGTTCCAAGTCTGGACTATGTTAAGCAAAAAGAAAACTCACAATACCTTATCCATCTTTGTGCCTCAAGACCCCTAACCAATCCACTTTCTTCTCTCTACCTTGTGTTTCACATATACATAATATCCAACATCTTTACTTGTACCTAGTGGGAGGAATAGGGAAAAGTAGATTTATTGCATCTTCTCAATTTTTTTTTTTTTTTACTCTCCTCCACCCAGCCTAGCAAGGAGAGAAGTACCTTGAAGTTATATGTCTTGACCTAGGCTCTGCTGATGGTCAAGTGTGGGTGCTTCCAAATACAGACTCAAAGGCAGATGTGGAATTTAAGGCATCTCTAGTTTCTTCCTAGATTCCCTCTATCTTACCCACTTTGCCACCTTCTAAAATGAGCTGCTCAAGACACTTGATTAGAGGGGCACAGAGAAATGCAGGCATAGAAGGTCTGTTTCTTGACAGCATGCGTCAATTGGAGGGAGTTATTTAGCTTTTTCTTCCTGCAGGACTTCTAATTATCTTGGGGAACCACAAATTACCATGAATCATTTGAGATACAAGGTCAGCCAGCCCATCCACCTGCACTGTGGGAGGCCTGGTTGTATTATCACTAACCATGCTTATTTTATTATCACTAACCATGCTTGATAGATGGATGTCAAGGCTGTCTTGAATTCCTTTTACAAAAGAAGCCGTATAACATTACTTAGTAGGTTACTCGTTTATTCTGGCTGAGTTGACACTAGATTTGATTTTCAGTGAAGCCAGCTAATAGAGACAATAGCAAAAAGTAAAAACAAAACAAAACAAAAGACAAGAAGACAGCATAGAGTCTGTCATTCAAAGGGGACTTGAGGGGAGAAAATGTCCCCTATTTATTTTCCTTAAGGTGGGAAAGGAATGAAAGAACATACTAGATCACACTCTCATTCTACACCTCAGTATCCTCATTCATTAGCATTCTCTAATTTGCAATCATTGTTTACCCTCCTTACCTCTAAGGGTTTCTGTGAGGCTAAAATGTAGTACAATATCTACTCCTCCAATAATAAATGAGTACAAATTCCCCATTATTGGCAAGTTTGCATTAGTCAATGCATCCTCTGAGTTCTTTTTGCTTTCTCATAGTCTTCTTATACTTCCATTCAGGATTTAAGAAGGAAGTGGAGAAATTCCAGGCTCCATGAGGTATAATGAAACCAGCCTAGTGATGCCAATTGCATTTTTTCACCGTAAGATTTGCTGGCATAAGCATGAGAAGAGGATGGGAAGATGTAATGAGAAGAAGAAAGAGATTAAGACAGGAACTTACATCTACTCATGAAATGTGTGTTAGTCCCTTCGTGTACCCCAGGCACTAAGCCAGACATTGAAATTAAAAGTATATGCGGTCCAGTCCTCCACTGGATTCCTGCACAGACAATGAAACAAATAATAATCATACAATGCCAATAGTGTCAATGATAATGATTTATGCAAGTGTCTTTTTAAAAAGTTGTTCTTGTTTTCTTTTTGTTTTTATTTTTTATACAGAGAGAGACAGAGCATGAGCAGAGGAGGGGCAGAGAGAGAGGGAGACACAGAATCTGAAGCAGGCTCCAGGCTCTGAGCTGTCAGCACAGAGCTCAACACGTGGCTCAAACCCATAAACCGCGAGATCATGACCTGAGCCGAAGTTGGACGCTTAACCGACTGAGCCACCCAGGTGCCCCATGAGCCACCCAGGCACCCCTATGCAAGTGTCTTTAAATACATAGTATTCTTAACTCTGTCTACATGTTCAGGAAGGAAATTTGCACTGAGATGGTCATATTCAAGCCAAGTCTTATAAAGATGAAGGAGTGAAGAAAAGAGTGATATATGGGAACACTGGATACAAGAAAAGTTAGGAGAAAAGTTTGCAGCAGCACCAATTTGAAGTGACAATAGAAGGGCTACAATTTATCAACAGCAAGGAAATCATTTAAAAAAATAAAGGAAAAAAAAAAACCAGATACAACAAGTACAGTTTGAAATTAGTCGAATTTGATAGGCCACAAGCTCTGGAATTCTCTTAAGGGTATATAAAAAAAAGAGAATGGGGGAGATCAAGAAGCTATTGTTGAAAGATGGCATCTAAGAAGTGGCATTTATTCTTGCATTTTACATGTTTAAATCCACTAGGATCTTTGTCCAAAATCTCTGATTACTGATCACAAATTCAAGGGCCAGCTCTGGATGTACAAGGTGTATTTATTTTATCCACATAGCTTTTTAAAAATCTTAAAATTTACTCAAATGTATTATTTGAATTAATTGGTTTTCTGTAAAAATCACAATACCTGGCTTTCTAGATCCACATTTCTGCATAACAAATGAACACAATGATGAGCTACCATCTCCTGTAGATAAAGCCTGTGCTCTGCAGTTTATCATGTCTCCATTCTACTCTGTTTCCTTATACCTGGCTAGATTCACTCAATTTGCTCTAGTTTTTCAACTCAGTAGACTTAGAGTTTATGAATCCATATATAAATAAAACAATTAAAAAATGTATCTCACTTGATTTTAATGATGTGCCCTAGCTTCAGTTTTCAGAAATGCAAAACCAAAGGCAGGGATTTGGATACAAGTAGTTTATCTGGAAGGTGTGCCCAAAAAGCTATATTGGAGTAGGAGCAGGGAAGGGAAGATTGCCAAGAAAGAGTGGGTTAATTGACAATTTACTGCATGGAGTGTATGTGACCTTCTGTGTGACCTTCTGAAAAATAATTTAGAATGGACTCATCAGGAGGCAAGAGAAATGGAGCATTTACTATCACATTAATGCTTTCATTGGTTGACAGTCATACGTGGGAGCCATTAACTCTCCTACGTGTCCAGCCTTCTACCAGGTTGCTTGAGCCTAGGAGGAGAGCTTGTGTTAGGGAGTTGTAAGTGCTCATGACAAGTGTCCATTGCAGTTGCAGACAGCCTCACACTGGCCCAAGTACTATGGATGAGGTAACAATAGTTCTTGCTACATACGGATACTCCTGAAATGGAATGTTAGTCCAGGTCCTTCAAGAGGCAAACAAGAAGATGGAATTAATCAGGCAAAGATTTGCTTAGGGGAAATACCTATGAAAGAAAATGGGAAAGGCTGGGAAAGCCATGAGAACTCAATGCAGGTCTGTCCTTAAATTAAAGGGAGAGAGGAAACAGGGATAAGGCAGAAGCGTCTCATATAGCCAAAGGGCCTAAGAAATGGTTTGGCAAAGCCATTGTGAAGTATTTTAGTCGAAGTCTGTTGTCAGAGGCATTTCAGGTCTTCCCAAGAATAGGCTTGCCTTGGCATCCCTGCCATCTTGCCATTGGCTGGGCGTCATCCTAAGAGGTATATCCTCTGCACAAATATGGTGGTTCAGGAGCACGGCTGCTGATTAACTGTTATCTTTGTAGGTGAAGGTCTTCTACGTGTGTTGTGGTGGCCACCACATATAGTAATAGATATATGGCATGGCATACAACATCAAATGATGTGCAAGTGTCAGGCCATGCTGGCCTGTGTATCTCCTTCAATTCTTGTTCAGGAACTCCTTGGCAAGATGAAATTGACCCTGAAGGGAATCTTTGCAACACAGAAACTGACAAATGCTGCAAATCATGACTTTTTCTCCCCTCAAGAGATGGTTGTTAAACATGTACCAGTGCCCCACGAATAACATCTGAACTAAATGTGTCCCAATGTAATAGAATAAAAACCTCTGAATATTCTTCCATTTTCAACCTTACTGAGATTCCACTTCTTTAGAATAATTCCATACGGTTTCCTCTGAAATAATGTCACTCACTTATTTTTTTACCACCTAAATCACCTTCTTTCCTTTATTTGTCATACAAGTGCTTTTTTCAAAAAAGAAACACATGGTATTTTTATATTAGTGTTTACTGTCTCTCTAGTCTGAAGACTCAAGAAAAAAATTACATTGAAAAGCAAAACTGGGGCCTGGATATCTCAGTCAGCTAAGCTTTTACTCTCAACTTTGGCTCAGGTCAAGATCTTGCAGTCATGAGACTGAGCCCCGCATCCAGCTCCGTGCTAAGCATGAAGCCTGCTTGGGATTCTCTCTCTCTCCCTGTCTCTATGTCTCTCCCCTCCTCATGCTCTCTCTCTCTCTCTCTAAAAATAAATAAACCAGCATTTACAAAATAAAAAGAAAAGCAAAACTGTATTCTCTTATTACAATATTTTATGTGACATTAAAAATAATAACACCTTTTTTGGTTAATATACCATCTTTAGATGCAATAATAGAGCTAAAGTTTAACTATCAATTAATGAAATAAGGTACATTCAACCTAGCAAAAGGGTGAGAGGCAATTCAGATACCTGGATTCTAACATCAGGGCACTGAATTGGTATCCCTTCTATAGTCTAATCCAACAAATGAATAGGTAGTGTTGCCCCTACTTACTGCAAAGTGAGACATATATATCATAGAATAACACCATTAAAGCAATTGTGGTTTTTGAGAAGAAAGGTGCTTTATAAATAGCAGGCATTATTATTCATATTCAGGAATTTTAACAACACCCACGGCTTTCCTTACGATTATCTGCCATTTCCAGTAAGTAACATTTCAACATTTGATGCTATCATGCAATAGCAGTAAAAGAATATTAAGCTAGGAAAAAAACCCCAAGAAAATCAAACACATGGAAATGTCTATACATTGTATTCTATCATATCATGTAATTGAAAATTCATGAAGTCTACAAGACTGGTATAATTTGAGCCGAGCCTATTCAAGTATATGCTGTCATTTTGGGATAAACATTGCTTCTCATAAAAATTAGACATTTTTATGAGGGTGTGACATTTTAAATAAATATTCTGCTCAAAAGAGAAGAGAAAGTTAATGTTTAGATTAGGTGGTGCCCACCTGTCAGAGATGCTGTGCTAAAAGCGGAGGTAGTCACTCTCTTGAGAGTTCTGGGATTTGAATGGTGGTAGATGAGGGGTTAAGAGCAAGGATGGCAAAAATTGATGTGCCTCCTAGTAAAAATGGGTGTTGGGGACAAAGTGGGATTTTGCTCAGATGTGCATTCTTGAACTGTACCAGGGACTTAGCTTAAAAAAGGTAAATAAGAATTGCATGTTTGCAGAAGCCTCTATTTGTAACTCTAGCCAACAGGTCTATGCAGAAGACAAAAAGACCTCTCCGTCCCCAAAATGACTTCCTGTCTTTTCTTCATTAGAGATTTATTATGTTGGATCTTTAAGATTCTTTTTATCTTCAAGCATTGTCTTTTCAATTAAACATATCCTTGAGTTAGGGCCTTTCTTTAAGAAATTCTCAGTAAATATTTTATTGATAATGAGCACATTAATTTCTAGTTAAGAATGAAAGACCAGGACCTCTTTGGTAGCTGTCTAGGGAAAGGAATAGGGTCACAGACAACACATCTTGGGGCAAGGATATGAAAACCAAGGGAGAGAGGAGGTTTGACAAAAAAATAAATAAAATGAGCAGAGAAATGTACAGCTTGGTCTTGTGCTTCTCAAATTATGCCATTCAAGCAGTTTTGTTGATTTCTGGGTTAATCCAGTTCCTTTGCATATAATGGAGGTCCTATCTTCATAGCTATGTGCTGCCTATCTGTTTATTTTTACACACACATACACACACACACACACACACAAATTTGTTTTCTTTGCAATGAGGGATATACAAAATTTGTTATATATTATGTCTAATTTGATTTTGTTAACCATTCTATGTAGTATATACAATTAATTCTATTTTACAGGTGAGACCGCAATGGCTCAGAGATGTCATGTCCTTTACCCCATGAGAGATATTTGAATGAAGAACTGTCAGGCACCAAAACCCTTTCCTAACCATTACGCCACATTATTTTCCTCCTAGCAACTTGTTCAAGAAGATGGTTTATGAAGGAAAGTTGTTCTGTGATTCAATATGTTTGGAAAATGATACATATTATAAAACCTTGGATGATTAGAAATAACATTAACATATTACAAGCTATAAGAAATCTCATATTTATCCAAAGTAAAACACCTGTGTGTAACCTGCCATTTTTAAAGCTTATCCATTTCTGATAGAGCTAGTACTCTATAGACCATAACTGGATATCAAGAGCTAGAGAAACACGAGTCAGTGCTACATTTATCTCTCTTCTCTTAATACATTTATAATTTATTAAAATATCTTCTTGGGGCACCTGGGTGCCTCGGGTGGTTAAGCATCTAACTCTTAATTTCAGCTCGGGTCATGATTTTGTGGTTCATAAGACCCAGCCCTGCATCAGACTCTGCTCTGACAGCATGGAGCCTGCTTGGGCAGGAATCTCTCTCTTGCTCTTTATTTGCCCTTCCTCCACTTGTGCACATGGGTGCATACTCTCTCTCCCAAAATAAATAAGCATTTTTAAAATAAAAAGCAAATAAATAATAAAATCCCTTCTTGATTGTTCATGAAGCCTTTAAGTTCAGTATAGAATCCCGAATAGAATTTAGAGAGATGATTCCTTACTGATTTCTTTTGTGGGAAACATGATTAACTGCTGAGAAACTGTAAATCACTGGTAATTTGCAGGTATCCTTCTCCTAGGGAATAAATTTGGATTTGGGCTCACCAAGTGCATATTATTAGAGTTTTTTCTCTTTTATTATTTTCTGGTTCTTATTAAATAATAAGCTGCATGAGGGCAGGGGCCAAGTTTTGTTTCATTCACTATCATATATAGACCATATAACTCCTGGGCCATTAAGAGCTACTGAATAGGTATTTGTTGAATAAAGATTATCAATGAGGGGCACCTGGGTGGTTCAGTCGGTTAAGCATCAGACTTTGGCTCAGGTCATGATCTGACGATTTGTGAATTCGAGCCCCAAGTCAGGCTCTGTGCTGACAGCTCAGAGCCTGGAGCCTGCTTCAGATTCTGTGTCTCCCTCTCTTTCTGCCCTTCCCCCACTTGTGCCCTGTCTCTTAAAAATAAATAAATGTTAAAAAAATTTTAAAGAAGATTATCAATGATTAAACAATAGAAAAGTGACTTAAAAACTCAACATATTCTCCAAACTAATGTCTGACATTAAAACCCACGGATAAGGATTTTCTGTGGAATGAGGGTAAAAGGTGAGAACTGGAAGGGAGCAAATTGGCCTGGAGTTTTCACAATGTTTGTTCCTGGTCCTTGTGATGGTTTTAGGAGTGTGCTCAGTGTTTGAAAAGTCATCGACCTTGGGGCGCCTGGGTGGCTCAGTCGGTTGAGCATCCGACTTCAGCTCAGCTCATGATCTCACGGTTCGTGGGTTTGAGCCCCGTGTTGGGCTCTGTGCTGACAGCTAGCTCAGAGCCTGGAGGCTGTCTTCGGATTCTGTGTCTCCCTCTCTCTGTGACTCTCCCCTGCTCATGCTGTCTCTCTCTCTTTCTCAGAAATAAGTAAAATGTTAAAAAAAAAAAAAAGAAAATTCATTAACCTGTGCTTCTCCCCATGTTTACTGTATTTCAGTAGTACTAGGGAAATATGAGAGATTTAAAAGTGGTCTATGTTTTCATTCGTTTCATCAATACCTTCTGAGTATGTCAGAGCTCATAGATACATGGAGATCAAGAATTCGCTACCAAGTACTGATGGACAGTAGGGCATGGTTACAATCTCACACTGGTTAACCTTCTCTAGATGGACTTTGCCTGGGCCTGGGCCTTTCTATGATGTTTTAGAGCAGTTTCAGATTGTAGTTCTGTGAATTCTGGGGCTAGAGTAGAGAAGGGAAGTTACGTATTTTGTATTTGGAATTGAACCCTGTAGTTTACTTGCATCACCTAATTCAGTCCATCCAATAATTCCAAATTGAATATTATTATATCTCTTTTATAGATGCAGATGCTGAGGCCCAATGGGCTGACCTAACTGGCCCAAAGTTGTAGGCCAAGCACAAGATTTGAACTCAGATTTTCTAGTCTTGAAGACCCAGACTTTTCTAAATACCATGCTGCCATGAAGCCAGTTCTCCTCTAATGAGAAGAAACTCTGTTTTGGATAAAACAAAACAAAACAAAGCAAAAAATCTATAATTCATCAGAAATTGGACTCCAAAACCACCACAAATCTGAGACTTCAATTTACTTCTAACTCCAATGTTTGACACATGTGAATTCCAATGATTTGCTTTTTTTTTTACTGTGTTAAGAATCTTTAATAAAAATATGCATATATGTGGTATGTGCTTTTGTGTTTACATAAATACAAGTACTATTTCTATATGTAAGTGTAAAATATAAATGAAATATTCATAATTATCAGTTTAAAACATGCATTCTGCTAATTTTTTTTAGATATCTAATTGGCCCTATTAAAGTATTCATGAATCAGAAGCATCCCATCTAGAAAGTAGAAAGGAGGTTCATGTTCTGTCATTTAAAAAAATTTTTTTTATTGTTTTATTTCTGAGAGACAGAGAGAGACAGCGTGAGCAGGAGTGGGTCAGAGAGAGAGAGGGAGACACAGAATCTGAAACAGCCCATAGGCTCTGAGCTGGCAGTCAGCACAGAGCCCAATATGGGGCTCAAATCCATGAACTGTGACATCATGACCTGAACCGAAGTCGGACGCTTAACCAACTGAGCCACCCAGGAGCTCCTGTCATTTTTTTAAACTATGTTTAACCTTCCAGATTAGACATACTCACAAAATTGAATGATAGCCTGAATATCTCATTCTGTCTCTTTACAAATAACATGTGTGAGATTTAATATTTTATATTTGTTGGAGCACCTGGGTGGCACCAACTAAGTTGCATTAAGCATCCAAATTTGGCTCAGGTCATGATTTCATGGTTTGTGAGTTTGAGCCCTACGACATGCTCTGTGCTGACAGCTCGGAGCCTAGAGCTTGCTTTACATTCTCTGTCTATCTCTGTTTCCCCNAAAAAAATAAATAATATTTTATATTTGTCCACAAATTCTGTGGTTTGAATGGGACAATAAGTTTAGAAGGGGAGTCAGTTGGATACAATACAGCTTATTCACATTTGGCTCAATCAGTAAGTGGACAAGAATAATAAAGGAAACAGTTAAATTGGGTTTAAATGTATTTTGATAAGGCCTTACAAAGCAAAAGGTTTTATCAGGTAAATTCTGGAAACAACTTTATTTAGAATGTGTGTTTTCTGCTTTAGGAGGGATCAGAAATCAGAATCTTGGAGAGAGTTTTCTTCTTTTTCTTTAAAATAAATTGCCATTCAGATGCTGGGTAAAATCATAAAAACTGGGAGAAATCAGTCAACTCCAAAAGGTTCATTTAGTTTCTGACAATATTTCTCACACTTGTAATGAACTATGCAGAAAGAGACAGGTGATTAGCAAGTGCCATTAATCATGGAGGTAAAAGAGAGTGGGGCCGGGTGGGGGAGGGGTTGCCTTCATTTTCAGTAGCAGAAACACAGGGGCAAATGAAGGCAAAAGTCAATGGATGACACACAGTTTACTTATCTCATAGAATAAAGTCTGATTTGGGAAAAATATTGTGATTCCAGCAGCATTCATTTATGATTATTGAAGTCATTTATTCTCCATGGCACATGAATATATCATTTGTCGAAACATATTGGCTTTTTAAAATTTATCTTTTACTATTTATTTTCATTATTCAAAGGGAACATGTAGCTTTCTGATCTAAAAGCATATTCATATTGAAAACTGTGGATTATTCTGCCTTCCTGAGTGACTCTTCGAAGGTAATTTTCATGCCACCAAACGTCAGAACAAAGAGTCATAGTCTTTGTGTAAAAGGTGCAAAACCTGTTCACTTAAAGGCATAAGAAAACAGATACTATTCAAACAAAATTCTAGGGTAGCCTTTGATTAGAGGGGATTAGAATATAATACAGAAGTGGAGATAGGTCAGGTAGTTCTTGAAATATTTTTTAGGGCACTCATTCAGCAAAAGAGGTTTGATCTTTCTATCAGTCAGGTTTCAGTCAGGAAATAGATATCACACAGTAAATTGAATTGGGTTAATTTAATAGCAAGAATTATTTAATAACAACACATTAACTACTAAGGAGTAAAGAGGATGCTAAAGAATTCCAGAATAGGGGAGGTTAGAAGCCGCCACTACGTCTAGGGATAAGACAAGAGAACCTAAAGAAGGAACACATTTAGAAGATGCTCCCCATCCCCTACAAAGGTTGAGATTCAGATTTTTTTGTAAAAAGGTAGCTTTAGTGGCCCAAAAGGCAGAGAAATTTGCTGAGATGCTGCCAGGTAGGACTGGAAGGCAGGAAACTACCAGATACCATGCTGGTGAGAAGCACTGAGAAGCTGTTTTCAGGGGCAGCATTACACCACTCTGGAACACTACCCTCTGGACACCCACTGAAATTCATTTGCAGGTGAGTGCAAATGAGTGTTCTTGCATATCAGCCAAGTGCTGCGAGAGCGGGACGAGAAAGTCCAGTAGAACTAAGAAAAGAAGTCACTTCCTCCTGTAGTGTCCTTCTAGTGCCCTCAAGTTACAAGGTTTAATCTTGTTCCAGCTGCAAAGAAGAAATGTTTCGAGGGTCCGGCGACAGTATCACAAAGCAGGGCAACAGAAAGTGGATTTGTTGCTGGGAGGGAATATATTGCAAATGGACAAAACTGTCAAGCTTATGTTTAGGCACCAGCATACCCTGTGGGCTGCATACAAGAGTATTTCAAGATAATAAAATTATTATGATTGGAAATTCTAGTTAGATGAGATCATATCGGCTCCAAAACTTTAATCTCATTTCTTTAGCAAACTTTCACTGAGCGAAATATATATTTTGGCCAAGTTATCTGAGCTATATGAGTAAAAAAATACTTCCTAAACCAACTTCAGTGTTTCCTTTTTCTATAGACGGTTCCAATATCCACTAAGTTGGACAAGGAGTAAGCCGGCAATCATTCTTTTTTTTTTTTTTTTTTTTTTTTTTTTTTTTTTTTTTTTTTTGTTGTACNCAAATTGTTTTTTTTTTTTTTTTTTTTTTTTTTAGTGTTTAGTTATTTTTAAGGGAGAGCATGTGTGAGCAGGATAGGGGCAGAGAGAGAAGGGGGGCAGAGGATCCAAAGCACAGAGTTTGAACCCACGAACCACGAAATCATGACCTGAGCTGAAGTGGCACACTTAAACTACTGAGCCACCCAGGTGGCCCCAACTGGGAATCATGTTTGAAAACCTGTTTCATTCAATCACAACATTAAAATTGTGAAGCCAGCAAATACTGTAAATGGAAAGAAATGCACTTTACATCTCTCTCTCGTCATTGATTCTTTTCTGTCTCCACCAAGACAGGACACCATCATCTCTTCCCTAAAAGACTCCAATAGTTGCCAGGTGATTTTTTTTTTTATCCAAATATCATCTTACCTTGTGCATTTTTTTAAAAGGAAGTTTAAGAATGTGAAACATGTCTTACAAGAGTGTATACAATGGATATACTACAAGGAATAGCATCAATGTATCTGCTGTGCAAAATGTGAGTCATTTTCCAATCCTGTCTTTTTCCTCTGCCATTGCTCCTGCATAAGTGTTCTGTTTCCTGAGTGTTGTGCTAATAATTCACTCTTTTAATAGTTTTCCACACATATATGCATCTTTGAATAAATTCCCTAGTCGCATTCTTAAAAACTTTACATAAATAGAATAATGGCATCATGCTCTGTGACAACGGTTTTTCACTTAATTGTTTGTTGATAAAGTAGCTATGACTGAGTTTCATTATGATATTCCCTTGGTGACTATCCCATGCTTTCTACATCCATTTTACTGTTGAACTACTTCTAGGTTTTTTTTCTTCCCCTTGTTATAAACAGCAATATTACAGATTCTATATATCTCCTGGTGTTTCTGTGGAATCACTTCTGTTTGACAGATGCTGGACTAGAAATTGAGCAAATTTCCAATCAATAATATACAGGACTTCCCTTTGCTCTACATGCTTGCCAACACTAATTATTTCAGAATTTTTAGTTTTTGCTATTTTGTGTCCGTGACAATGGCCATTTATTGTGGATTTTCCTGCATTGTTCTGATTACCAATGAGGTCATACATCTCTCCGTATATTTAATGCTAACTTATATTTGTTCTTTTATAAAGAGCTTGTTCAAGTCTTGTGCACATTGAAAAAACTTATTTCTACATCTTGCTACTGATTTGTAGTGATTGTAAATTTTGTCAGTTAATATGTTGCAAATGTCTTTTCCCATTATGTGGGGCTTCTTTATATTCTTTAAATACTGTACTCTAATGAGCACTCATCATTTTATTATAATCAGTTTTCTCAATATTTCTCTTTGTGTCCTTTATGCCTTTTTGTATATTGTTTAGAAAATCCTATAGTATTTAGAGTTGAGCAAAAATTATTCTGTTTTATTCTAAAGGTTTAAAAATTTTAACTTTGAAGTTTGTCTTTGATTAAGCTGAAATTATTTTTTGCATATATTAGGAAGATATTTTAAGTTTTTCTTCCATATAGATAATGAATTGTTTTTAATTTATAACAATTTTATAACAAATTTGTTATTAATAATACCATATGATTTCACTTATATGTGGAATTTAGAAAGCAAAATAAACAAACAAAACAGAAACAGGTGCATAGATAATAGAAAACAATGTAGTAGTTGCCAGGGGAGGGAGGCAAAATAGGGTAAGGGGGTTCAAAGGTCAAAATTCCAGTTATAAAACAAGACATGGGACACAATGTACAGCATAGAGAGTATGGTTAATAATATCAAACAGTTTTGTATGGTGTTCGATGGTAGCTAGATTTATTGTGGTAACCACTTTGCTATGTGTATACATGTTGAATCACTTTGTTGTATACCTGAAACTAATATAATATTCTATGTCAACTACACTTCAATTAAAAATTTTTTTCCAACACTATGTTTTGAATATTTTAACATTTTCTCACTGATTTTCATTACTAGCCACATCATAAAATAGGCTTCTGTGTTTGAGTCTGTTTCTGGTTTCTTTCTGTCCCTTTGATCATTTCTGTGCCAATACCACAGTTTTTTTTTTTAATTAAAAACATTTTTTTAATGTTTATTTATTTTTGAGACAGAGAGAGAGAGAGACAGAGTGTGGGTGGGGGAGGGGCAGAGAGAGAGGGAGATACAGAATCTGAAACAGGTTTGAGGCTCTGAACTGTCAGCATAGAGCACAATGTGGGGCTCGCACCCATGAGCCGTGAAATTGTGACCTGAGCCAAAGTTGGATGCTCAAAGGACTGAGCCACCCAGGAGCCCCTACAATGTTTTAATTAGTGTTAAAAATCTTACCTGATTATTCTTCTTTATCAGTGTCTTTCCTTTTCTTAGCTCTTTTCTATTCCATAAATCTTCTAGAATAAGCTTGTCAAGTTCTTTGAACTATACTAGGGACAATTTGCTTTGCAATTTTATCAAATCTATAGATCAATTTGAGAAAAATTGACAATTTTACTATATTGGGTATGTCTACTGTAAAGCAATATTTTTAAATATCTCAGTAAAGTTATGCAAATTTTAGCTAAAGGATTCACATATGTTTTGTTATGTTCATTCTTACAACCTTTCATTTTTTGTTACGCTATTGTAAATGACATTTTTGAGTTTCAGATTTACAATAAGCCAATACCAAATGTCATAAACAATGGCAGGGATCATTTCATGAGTAAAACAAGATAGTAATGAAGAGAAGAAGGAATTGGCCATGAATAGAATTTGAGATTTCACAGTGTGTAGCTAAACATCATGAAGATAGAACTTCAGTCCATCTCTGGTAGTCAATGATTGGGGTGGGAGGGGGCACATATAATTTTATATATTTAACTTTCCAAATTATTTCAGTATGTATTTTACTATTATTTTAATAGAAATCACTCATTTAATTTTTTCTACAAAAAATATTACACTCTGCCTAAACCATCTTTATATATGTGTATATACACGTATATGTATATATGTGTTTTTATTTTTGTTTTAACTCTGAAACAAGATTCTCTGACCTCTTTAGTGGATGTGTTCTACTGTCTCACATATTTTGGTCAGAAGGTGCTTATTATTTATTCATGAAAATTCTTCTATGTGTAATGGTAAAACCATTTTATCCTTAGTAGAATTGAAGTATAATCCTTCAATATTAATAGTTGAAATAATTCTATATGGCATGAAGCTGTGATGGAAATGAATCATATATTTTAATATTGCATTTTTCTTTTTGGGGTCAGGAAATTTCAATTCCTATATCCTGTCTTCCTGTGGTTAGTTCAGTTCAACAAATACCTCTCCAGGACTTTCTCTGTACCAGGCAGAGTGTTACTTGCTGCAGAAAAAGATCCAAGTTACAGTCTCTGTCTTAATTGAAATAAATAGTTTCAACAACAGATGTAAGAACAGAACCCCAGATTGTAAGAAATATAACTTGGTTTCCTGCAAGAAGGAGGGCAGGTGGTCATGCAAACTTCAGAGCTCTACCAGCAAATTTAATTATTTAACATGGTTCTTTACGCATTGATTCAGATTCAAGTTCTTTTTTTTTTTAATGTTTTATTTATTTCTAGGAGAGAGAGAGAGAGCGTGAACAGGGGAGGGTCAGAGAGAGAGGGAGTCACAGACTGAAACAGGCTCCAGGCTCTGAGCTGGCAGTCAGCACAGAGCCCGACGCGGGGCTCGAACTCACGAACCGCGAGATCATGACCTAAGCGAAAGTCGGACGCTCAACGGACTAAGCCACTCAGGCGCCCCTCAGATTCAAGTTCTTAATAGCATTCATATCCTAAAAATATGAGTACAGTTCTGTTGTTACACTTTTACACTTGCTTTTTGCAGCAGCAAGTTAAAAAAAAAAAAAAAGACTCTAACTGACTCTGTCTAGTTTGGAAGGTACACGATATATATTTGAGAACAAGGCTGAGTTAGTACTATCTAATATTATTACAGTCCAGTCACAGTGGAATTGTGCGCTCAGAATTATTTTGTCAAGCTATCTCTCAGTATAGCTGTAAGACACTGTAAAGGCAGGACAGTGCCTTTACATTTCTACCTCATTTCTAATAAGGCTCACAGGTGATGCTGTTGGTCCAAGGACTGTACTTTGGGTAGCAAAAGTTTACACACCTGTCTACGAATCACCTCGTACATTTATTTAAAACGAAATTACTGTACCATAGTTACTTAGAGTACTTGAATGTAAGACTTGGGAACAGGAATTTTCCACACATCTCCCGGTACTTTTGTACACTAAAATTTAAGAACTTGTGCGTGTTCTGGGGTGCCTGGGTGGCTCAGTTGGTTAAGTGTCCAACTTTTGATTTTGGCTCAGGTTGTGACTTCATGGTTTGTGGGTTCAGGTCCCACCTCGGCTTTGCACTGGCAATGCGGGTCCTGCTTGGGATTCTCTCTCTTCCTTTCTAGCCCTCCCCTGCTCATATTCTCTCTCTCTCTCTCTCTCTCTCTCAAAATAAAGACCAAAAAACAAAACAAAAAAACAACAACCCTATTTGTGTGTTCTAAGGCTCAATCATTTCTGTCATACTGTGACATTGTGAGAGAACAGAAAGTTTAACTTTTGTTTTCATACGTTGCTAAGTTTTATATTTTAATTTGTTGGAAGATTTTTCCAGGCTTATCTTGTGATTCTTTTAAAATATGATTTTGAGAATTAAAGAAATATATGTTAGTGGCTAGTTTGGGTTACTGTCATGACTTCTGATTTATACTGTTTCTGCTCAGTGTTAAGAGTGAGAGTCCTGGACTTTTCCTTGCTCTTTCATATTTTATCCTTTCTCTTAGGAAGATAATTTTACAAGGAGATGAATCTGAATGAACAGTTATTCCAGGCTTCTTCCCTGAGGTTAGTCTTCATCCTAGAATTTCTTGTCTCTCTCTCTCTCTCTCTCTCTCTCTCTCTCTGTGTGTGTGTGTGTGTGTGTGTGTGTGTGTGTGTGTGTGTGTGTGTTACATTTTGGGATTAGGCTGATGAACCAGCCACCCATATTTAGAGGGCAATGGCCATATGGCTGTCCCTGAGAGTCACAAAGGAAAAACAAACCAGGATAACTAAGGAGGTCAAGAGAAACATACAAATCCAGAGAACCTCAAACAAAGTTAACAGAAAGGACAGAATACAGAAGGATGTTCATGAGTGTTAAGCGGTTGGTTTTGTGTATCAAAACAGGATTCTTTGAGAAACTATCTTAAATAGCAGTCTGACAATGTTTAATCCATCTAATACTTACTGGCAGATCTTACATTTGTCATGTGCTGGATAAAAGTATATAATCTTTTTCTTCATGGTAAATGCAATCTACCAGAAGAAGATAATAAGGAGAAGTTAAACCTGAATTCTTGGTGGGAAGAAAGTCAAAGAGCAAAGTAACTTTTTCAGGTCAATTTTTTACTTCAGTGAGAAAAACCAATGTCCACAAAAATATTTAATAATCTAAAGTAACTGGAAAAATCCGAATATCAATAGATGAATCAATCAATGAAGGAAGAAATTGTAGTATATCACACAATGGACCACTCCTCAGCAATAAATAAAATAAACAAATGATGTATGTAGAACATGAGTGAATCTCAGAAGCATTAAGGGAAAGAAGTCAAGGGGCACCTGAGTGGCTTAGTCGGTTAAGCGTCCGACTTTCGCTTAGGTCATGATCTCGCGGTTCGTGGGTTCGAGCCCCACGTCGGGCTCTGTGCTGACTGCCAGCTCAGAGCCTGGAGCCTGTTTCAGAGTCTGTGTCTCCCTCTCTCTCTGACCCTCCCCTGCTCACGCTGTCTCTCTCTCTCCTAGAAATAAATAAAACATTTAAAAAAAGAGAGAGAGAGAAAGAAGTCAGATATAAAACTGTGCACATTGTATGACTCAACCTACATGAAATTCCACAGAAGGCAAAATTAATCTATGATATTAGAAATTATGACATCAATCATTTATGCTGATGGAGACTGGCCGGACAGAGCAAGTGGAAGCTTTCTGACGTCATAGAAATGCTTTCTATCTAGAACAGAGTGGTAGTTTACTGAGGATATACATTTCCAAAATTGACTTCAGCTTTTGAATTTGATTTTATAGGCAGATTTTCTTGAACCTATTTTTTAATAATGGGAAACACAGCAAACAACACATCAGGGACCTATTGCCCCCCTTATTAGTTATTTACAGATCCCACCCTTAGTTCTTTCATTGTCTTTTTTTTCTCCTGGAGTTATTTTAATAATTACAAACAACGTCTGTAAAGCACCTAATACTGAACAATTATTAGCTAATATTAACATTGAGGTTGATGGTAATAAGGATTTCGACACCATTAATACCTACATTAGAAAGATTGTTATATAATAATGTAAAAAAATATACATGCATCTACATACCATGGTACATAGGTATTTGTGTGTGTATACATAAATATATACATATTGTTCAGGAAAAGGCAGGTAGAGTTTATCTTACAGAGATCAAACAATTTATATGTGGAGATATTAATATAGCCAATATAGAAAGGTGGGGTTAATTTGTTAATTTGTGAAGAAATTGAAAAGCCATACCATGGGATTTTCATTTTATTTGAGAAGCAGTTGAAAGTTTTATTTCAGAGAAGTAGATTAAGGCAGTAGTGTCTAAGGAGTATGGTTCTGATTGTGTACGGTATTTTTATTATGGTTCTTACCGAGTGAGACCTTGTGTGTTACAGACAGCAGGGTATGACGTCAAGGAAGAATCTATGAGGAAAAGAAAGCACTTAACAAAACTATCTGAAATTACGTGTTTCCCTTTTAGTGTAGGTCTGAAAAAGCAGCTATTTTTCTGCGAAATGTAGGGGTCAGAAATGGTAGGAGTTGATAGTAAAAAAGACATGAAACACAAAAACGGAAGGAGAAGGCCAAGTTTCTTGTCAGAAGGAGGTTTTGTCAACAATGGAAATGCTTAAAAGGAATAGCACTTTGGCAGAGAGGAAAAGGAAGTCAACACGGAATGTGTTTTGGTTTATGTTATAAGAAGACACAGAAGTGCAACCTCCAGGTGCAGACAGAAGAGAAGTGCAGGAAGTACAGGTCTGCTGGGCTGAATTTCAGCCGGATTTGTGTTTGATGAATTCTTCAAATCTCACCTTAGGGAAGCAAAATTGAATAATCTACAAAAGGAAACCCTTGAGCTTCTAATGGGATTTAGAATAGTTTTAATTGTGCATTATCAAAATACTCCTATAGTGTGACTTCTGTCTGGAATATTCCATGTCAGGGAATCTCGATGGAAAGAACGTAGGATTTGGAGTCAGACCATCCTAGGGGTGAAGCCAAGCTCGCGTAATTGATTAACTTCTTTTAACTTCAATTTCCTCATAGACAAAACGAGATAATAACAGCATTCTGCTAAGATTGTTTTCAGTATTAAATGAGATGATGGGTGTGAGGTGCCAGGTTAGGTAACTCTTACACAGCTTTTTCTCAAATAATGATCATTACAAGTCAATATTATTGAGGATGTGAATGTCCTTTTAGTTTCAACATATCTGTTACTCCCAGCGTGTGAAATAGCACACTCAAGTCTTCTCTCCTTTAATTGAATGACAGCATTCCCTCTTTTCAGTTCTATTTATTATGTTTCTGGAAGTTACCATTTTTAAAAAGTGCCAAGTTAATTGGCAGCGGGGAATGCATGGTAAGATAGCATTCACCGCAGTTTGTTAAAAGATCCATGGTAATCAACAGCCATCAAGTGATTCTTTCATTTAATGAAAGAGCTGGATCTATAATGGAGTGTTTTTTCTTTCTTGTTCTTTGCCTGAAAATTTGCTCTGTTAACATATCTTATGACATTGCAAGTTTTCTTTTAAAAAATCCCTTTCTCTCTGGGGTGCCTGGTGGCTCAGTCAGTTAAGCCTCTGACTTCAGCTCAGGTCATGAACTAGTGGTTCATGAGTTCAAGACCCCCGTCAGGCTCTTGTGCTGACAGTTCAGAGCCTGGAACTTGCTTCAGATTCCGTGTCTCCCTCTCTCTCTGTCCCTTTCTCTTAAAATGAAAACCAGCCAAGCAAAATGCAAAGTAAAATTTCCATGAACAAAAAGGAAAAATAATCTCTGGGATATTGCTTTTAGCTTCAAAATAAAATCCCATTTCCTATTAAAATATCTTGATATATTGTGAGTGTAGTCATCCTCAAATTTCTATCTGAATCAAATGTCTGTGTTTGCTAATCTCTTCACTGTTTTCTAAAGGTTGTCTTCCTTTCTGCTGAAATAATAAATGGGTAAATAGTCATATGTGAGATGCTAGCATCTTTAATATGCCAACACCTTCTGTCTTAGAGGCATATTGTGCCAGATGGAATGTTTCACAAACACTATAACAGACAAATTACATTAGATACCCTGGCTAGCACAGTGACACACAGCACCTTGATATAACTCAATTTTGTCTTTGCCTACATCTCAACTGTTGCATTTTAAATCAGCACTGGGGTAGCATAAACTATCATCTCTGAAGAGAATGATAAATCCAACCACTATGTTTATAAAGCATTCAGCTTCTATTAATTTTTTTCACAGCAATATTTATGCTAATAGTCAAACCTCAGCATGGCAAAGCAAAATTATTTTTCCCACAAAAACATTCTCAAAAGGCAGTAGCTCTTTCAATGAGTGTTGTAAGGACTATGAGATGAAACATTGAAATAAATTTGTATCCTCTTTTGGTATTTGCAGCTGAGCAAATGACTTAATGTAAACATTTTTTAAAGTTTTTTTTTTTTAAGAAAGAAGTAGCTTGAAGTTTGAACATAAATAATTCCCATTACACAAACTATTATTAATTTGATACTTAAAGAAGGTATATATATATTTTCAATATATAAATGGGGAAAGCAAGAGAATACTAAGAAGTAAAATAGCAAATAGATGGATAGATAGACAGAATAGATGGGTAGATAGATAGATAAATAGAAGATATTTAGAATAAATATAATATTAAATATAAATATTATTTTATAATTATTTATTATTTATTAATTAAAAATTAAATATTAAATACTAAAGNTGAATAAGAAAATTCTTTCTTGCATAGTCTAAGTGCTTAATTTAAATAAGTATCTCTAGCTTAAAGGCTTTAGTGTAGGTGTTGTTTTAGACAGGAATTAATATCAGAAGTTGCAAGCATTTAAAGATAGAATAAAATATTGTTTGAAAAATTATGTATGACAAAGTTGGAATTTTGACAGCCCCCTTTCTTCACGAAGGCCTTCCTGTTCTCTGTTGCCCACCCTATTAACTTTCAGGGCACTTATCTCTGGGGCCTTGACTTTGAAGGCCAAGAATTCACAGCACACCCTCCCCACTTCCCATCATAGGGAGTTTTTATATGAATATGTTTCTATTCTCAAGACAAGGCGATAATTATTTTTCTTCATGATGTGGATTGCCTTCACAATCTAGTTTATTATGCAATTTAGTAGAAACTTAGGAAAGCTTAGGAAATGCCTCATGAATTCATGGATTAAAATCATTGTCTTAATTGGACGCTCCTTAATCTCATGAAGGAGACAATGAAATTTATAGCTGCATGACTAAATGCAGAAATTGACAATTTTTTTCAATTAGTGGTCTAAAACATAATTTCAGTGCACTAGTGATGGTGAATTAATTAAAACATAAAGTACTGGTAAACCATGTAAATTGCATAAATCATAATAAAAATTCCTAAAATTATCTTCCTTTAAAAAATAATTTGGTGGGGCGCCTGGGTGGCTTAGTCAGTTAAGCGTCCGACTTTCGCTTAGGTCATGATCTCCCGGTTCGTGGGTTCGAGCCCCGCGTCGGGCTCTGTGCTGACTGCCAGCTCGGAGCCTGGAGCCTATTTCGGAGTCTGTGTCTCCCTCTCTCTCTGACCCTCCCCTGCTCACGCTGTCTCTCTCTCTCTCTCCTAGAAATAAATAAAAATATTTTTAAAAATATTAAAAAAAATAATTTGGTGGAAAACATATTTGGAAATGTGTGATCAAAGAAAATATGTTATGAAAAGAAATCTGGTCAATGATTTAGCAAAGTATGTTTGTTTAAAAAACTCTTTTGACACATCATACTATTCTTTTTGCTGAATTGAGAAAGAAATATATATATGATTAAATAAAATGTTCATTATCATAACCTAATAAATATGACGACCATTTAGAATAAAGAATCTTGACTTGATAGTAGATCTATTTTTTAAATGTTTCCTATTGTAAAATTAATATATTTTTATTTAAAAAATTTATAGTTTATTTTTGAGACAGAGAGAGACAGAGGATGAGTGGGGGAGGGGCAGAGAGAGAGGAGACACATAATCTGAAACAGGCTTCAGGCTCTGAGCAGTCAGCACAGAGCCTGATGCGGGGCTCAAACCCACGAACATCTGACCCGAGCCGAAGTTGGACGTTTAACTGACTGAGCCACCTAGGCACCCATATTTTTAGAGATTACTGAAACAAAAAGGAAATATAATCTTAACACACCCATAATGTTAACAGACATTTCATTGTATATTTTTAGTCTTATTTTCTGTTCATTTTTTTTATTATGCTGTCAGCCAGTTTATACGGCAATGTTCTTTTTCTTATTTTCTGTTGTATAGTCAGCATTTTGAGTCTATTAGTCTTTATAATACTCAGTTTTAATGGGTGAAGAATATCCCATTCTGTAGTTTTAAATCATCCCTTTATTATTGCACATGGGCATTTTCTTATCTGTAGGTTTTATTGTAATTTGAATAGAACTGCCACTTTAAAAATGGTTGGAAGAGGTAGAATTGCTAGCTTGAAGCACACGAACTTGAAATTTTTCCTTTGGCTATACTTATTTCTTATTAGACTTTGAACAAAAGATACCTCGTATACAATTTGAAAATAAATAAGTGAATGGGTATTATTGTGAAGGTGTTCTTTGCATTCTAAAAGTTATTCCCAAAAAACTTATGAAAACTATGGAATCATGGGGAATTGAACTGGACTGCTTCTACTTACCTGTGACCCAAGGCAAACTACTTACATTTTCTTGTCCCCAGTTTTTCTAAGTGTACAAAAGGACAGTATTAGTATCTACTTCTGGGGGGTTGTGCTTGAATATTAAACAAGAAAATGCATGAAAAGTACTCAGTTCATATCAAGCAAATTTTAGCTTTCAGTAGAATTCCTTAATTCCTTAAAAAATTGATGTTGATATTGACGATAATATATACTAAGTCCCTTGATAAATAAATTCATTAAATAGCATGTCTTAAAAAGTTTAGCTAAAAATGCATGATTATTAAATTAATACTACTAACTACACTGTCCTAGAAAGTCTTAGATGGGCTGAGCTTCTCTCCCCTCCTCCCCCAGAACTGGCCAGTAGTTTGGGCATCATATAAACTCTCTGGATCAGATATCTGTATGATTGATTGAATTGGCCACGTAGTCAATCTGAATTGGCTCTTGAGACAGTATTTATCAAATAGATGTGTCTCTGAGTGATGTGGATGGCTATAGGCATTCACATCTCACACTCCCACAATGACATGAGGATGTAATATGTTCCTCTCAAGCTTTAATTTGGCAAGGAATCTCTGCCTCTGAAAGCAAGGATGTGACAGCTGTCTGAGGAGGCACACAATGTAAGGGAAGAATTATACAGCTGCAAAGACAGGGCTCTGCTCTGTCATTACCGTCATCATCATTTAATATTTATCAGGGTGTCCACAATGTGCCTTGTGCTTTACAAGCTGCAGGCATCCCTACCCCTCAGGAGAGAGAACCAGATGAAAGTCAGCACATGCCAAAGATGAAAAAACCACCCACACTTCGTCAAATGTACCTGCAATATTTAAAAAGATGCTACTTATTACTGACTGCTGAGCTTGTGTGTGCTGGTGAGAAGCTTCCTGGCGAAAAATAACAGGCCTTCAAAAGGAGAAGAAGCAAAGGTGAGATTTGGGAATCTTTTTAAGCAATGATCCTGATGCAAAAATAAGGTTGAACACTATTTTGGAGGTATGGTCTCTCTCTTTCTCTGTTTCTCCAGACACGAGGTAAAGTGGATGGGACATCTTATTTTTCAGGTGCCACATTTAAGATGTTAAATCACTAATTTCTGGGAGGTTACTGTAGAGTATTGGCAAAGTCTGTACCAAAGCAAGAGTTTATATTTTGGTATAAGACAATAGTATCAGCAATTTTTAATTGTATATTTTTGTTCTAACATTTATTAATGTTTTTGACTGTAGGAGAAATCATGGAAAAAATTTTTTAAATACATAAAGAATGTAAAAAAATTAATTCCTTAAATCTACTGAGTTTAACATACTGTGTACTGCATTTTCGTTTGGTCATTTCTCCCTTTAGGAAAGACTTTCCTTCTTAAACTTAATTTTCATCATTAAAATATAAGTACTTTCTCATTAAAAATTTACTTATTTCTATTATTCTTTTTAATAGTTAATTAGCAAGAAATTCTTTATGATAAATAACCAGAAATTCTATTTCCTGGGACAAAAAGTCATGCCCATTTTAAATTTCAATGGATACCAACCAGTCTTTAAAACACACATATATAGCAAAAGGAGTTAAGATGGCGGAGAAGTAGGGAGACTAGAATTTCCCACATCTCTCAAATACAGTTGTATTGAGGTAAGACCACTTGAAATACCAAGAGTACAGGCTTCAGAGTAACAGAAAAATCTCCACAGATGTAAAGAGACATCTTGGCGAGACAGAGGTGCATGAATGCGAATTGGGAGAGATAAAATGGGCGGTGTCGACACAGGAGGTTGGGAATCCCTTTGGTGGAGAGATGAAAGGAGAAGAAAGAGAGGCTGTGGAAGTGTGGTATTATATTTGGACAAGAGAAAAACCTCTCCAGACCAGGGACTGGGTACGAGAAATACAGAGAGAGCCAGATTCTACTTTGCAAACAGCCTTAGCAGCTAAAGATCAGAGTTTTCAAAGTTGTAAGACTTTATCCAGACCAAAGCTGGCTGAGTGTGCGTACCAGCCCCAGGGCCTGGTAGTGATATTGGAGGCCCCTTGAGTACTGTATGAAGACGTATATGGCACCGCCCCAAGGACAAAAGACCCTGCAGGTGCCACCCAAAGGCCCCTTGTCGACTGGGTGGAGTGGTGCTGCCCCAGAACCGGGTCTGTGTGGTGTAGGATCCTTTAAGACATTGGGTTTTGAGTCCCTAGCCAAGGAACTAGGAGGTGAGGGAGACTGTGGAGAAGGGCAAGCTGGCTGCCTGCACTACTCTGTGAGGGCTGCCTGAACAGTCTGGTTTGAGACACCCAGTCTGGGAAGGTGACATTGGGGTGTCGCCATTTTTCTCCCCATCACCAACATGGTTCTTCAGAGAACAGAACAGCAGCCTCCAGTGAAGGCAAGACCCACTTACACCAAACCCCTCCCCTCTGTGCCTGGCAACTGCTTATCTACTAGAGTGAGAAGGTCACTGAGCAAGCCAGACGGCCTCACCTCCTCCAGGCCAGCAAAGCCACCGGTCTCAGGCACTAACAGACAACTGTCTGAGGTTTTGTATATTAGTCTATTATTTGTTTTTCTTTTTTGTTTTTTTTCTCTTTTCTTTCTGTCTCTTCTCTTTTCCCTTCTTTTTCTTTCTACCCTCCTCTTCCCCCCCCCTTTGGCATCAGGCTCATAGTTTCTAATTTGATTTTGGCCAATTCTTATTATATATCTATATATAAGTTTTTATATATACATATAGATATATATATATATATCTTTTTCTTTTTTCTCTGTTCTGGATGTTTGTTTAACCAGGCATTTTTACTCTATTCTTTCAACACCTTTTCTGTATCTTTCTTCCTTATTTTTTTCTCTCACTTTGAATTAAGCCTTATAGTTTCTTTGATTCTTTGTCTAGTCTTTTTTTTTCACCCCTTTCATTTTTCTCTTTGTATAAGATCAGTTTCCCTGCCCTTTCTTTTTTTCCAGGGAAAAATTACTTCAATGAACAAATCAAAGCACACCTGGTGGAAGGTCCAAACAATCCACCACTATAAACAAGGAGGAGCTTTACGGAGGACTGACCAGTGGGATAGAGCAGCCAAGTACACAACAACAGAGAGCACCCAACACACTCCAAAAACATGTCCTGAAGTGCCAGGCTCTGGACAGTGTATGACCTCTTTTTAATATAGTAATTCTCACAGGTCCAGGACACACAGCAAGCTATTAAAACACATAAAAGACAGAAATCTAGCCAAAATGATGAAATGGAAGAATTCTCCTTAAAAGAAATTCCATTAAGAAATGACAATCAAAGAATTGCTCAAAACACATAAACAATATAACTGAACAATAATTTAGAATAACAATCAGAAGACTAATAGTTGGGCTTGAAAAAAGCATAGAAGACAGCAGAGAATCTATTGCTGCAGAGATCAAAGACCTAAGAAAGCAACACAATGAGTTAAGAAATGCTATAAATGAAATGTAAAATAAACTAGATGCAGTGACAGCAAGTATGGAAGAAGCAGAGGAGAGAATGGATGAAATAGGAGATGAAATTATAGAAAAGGAGGAAGCTGAAAACAAAAAGAGGGAAAGGAAATTATGAGACCACAAGTGGAGAATTAGAGACCTAAATAATTCAATGAAATGAAATAATATCCATATCATAGAAGGTCCAGAAAAAGAAGAAAGAGCCAGCAGGTTTATTTGAACAAATTATAGCTGAGAACTTTTCTGATCTGGGGAAGGAAAGAGACATCCAAGTACAAGAGGCACAGAGAACTCACTTCAAAATCAACAAAAACAGGTCAACACCACAACATATCATGGTGGAATTGGCAAAATACAAAGATCAAGAGAGAATTCTGAAAGCAGCTAGGGACAAATGGGCCTTAACTTACAAGGATAGACACATAAGGGTAGTAGCAGACCTGTCCACTGAAACTGGGCAGGCCAGAAGGGAGTGGCAGGAAATATTCACACGAAATATTCCTGTGCTGAACAGAAAAAATATGTAGCCAAGAATCCTTTATTGAGCAAGGGTATCATTCAGAATAGAAAGAGAGATAAAATCTTTCCCAGACTAACTGAGTTCATGACCACTAAACCAGACCCACAGAAGATTCTCTGCTTCCTCCTGCTCTGTGAGTGGAAAGCAGCAAAAACTACAAAGGACCAGAGACATCACAACAAACACAAAACCTCCAGATAATACAGTGACACTAAATTAATACCTTTCAATAATCACTCTGAATGTAAATGGACTAAATGACCCCATCAAAGATATAAGGATAGGGTATCAGAACAGATTAAAGAAAAACAAAACAAAACAAGATCCATCTATATGCTGTCTACAAGAGACTCATTTTAGACTTCAGGACACCTGCAGATTGAAAGTGAGGGGGTGGAAAAGCATTTATCATGCTGTTGGATGTTAAAATACACACACACATATACTAAAAATCTACTCCTACAAATAATTTATGAGAATTTCCATCTGTTTATGCCCTTGCCAAGCCTGAATATTGGCTAAAGTTTGACATTTTATTGTTGCTCTATTTGTATTTTTTTAATAAAAATTGGTTAAAGAATTATTTCATATGTTTATTGACCATCTTAGGTTTCTCTTATGTGAACATATTGTTTATTTTGCCAGTGAAAACTTGGCTGTCCTTTTTCCCCCCTGACCTGTACTAGCTCTTTACATTTTCTGGTGTCAAAGCAAAAATTGCACCAGACAAAAATAAACACACAAGGAAGACTTTATTCAAGGCTATTTCAATAGGGTAGAGGCCAGAACTCAGAATGAACTCAACTCTACTGAATTGAATGGCAGGGAAGTTTTAAGTACTGGGGTGAGACAGAGAACACAGGTCACCTATGTTTACTAACTAGCTTTACCCATGGGAAAAGTAAACTTTCTCATATAGTTCTGACAGGAGGGAGACCCATACCTTCCCAAAGAAACTGGAGATACAGGTGGGGTTCTATTTCCCTTGAAGATTGCATTTCGAAGAAGTAATTCCCAGGTCCTTGCGAAAGGTATTCTTGAGTCATCAAACTGTCAAGAGATGTTTTAAAATTTTTACAGAGAAGATTCTAGGAAGATGGCAAAGTAAGAAGAACCTGGAATCTATCTCACTACCTAGACAATGACTGCACAGGCACAATCTATCCAGGTAACTGCTTTGGAAATTTAGAGTCTGCAGATTGCTTGACACTTCCAAGAGAAGATGTGGTTGGGAAATCATGGTTTATTTCGTGTAATCCCATCTCTTATCAGAGCAGCAGCTACCTATCCCTAGCCCTACCCATGGCAGACTACTGTGCACTTGCTCTAAAGACAAAGCTTGTGGGAACCAGAATGGACAAAAGCACCCTGTTCTCCAAATAGTTGAATCTGTGCTTTAATTGCAGACTGCTGCTTCTGATTACAGAGGTGCAGACAAAATAAGCTGTGGCCATTTGTTGTTACATCTTCTGCCATTATTACTACCCACTACTCACCTCCATGCCACACCAACTGGGAGATTTAAATGGCCAGTGCACTTCTTCCTCATCATCTTTCCTCCATTTTGGGAGCCAGACATTAAAGACTAGAACATTCAAAAAAGATGGTGTATATGGGGAAAGTTAGAAAGTGACCCTGTGTTCTCAGGGAAAGGCAGTATGGTTCAAAATTCCACTTCTGGGATTTCAAAGAATTGAAATCAGGTTTTTGAAGAGATATTTGCACACTCATGTTCACAGCAGCATTATTCATAATTGCTAAAGCATGGAAGTAGCACAAGTGTCCATCAACAGTCAATGGATAAGCAAAATGTGTATATACATACAATGGAACTTTATTCAGCTTTAAAAAGTAAGGATACCCTGACATAAGCTATAACATGGATAAAGCCTGATGATACTACGCTAAGTGAAACAAGCTAGTCACAAAACAACAAATTCTGTATGTTTCCACTTATATGAGCTACTTAGAGTAGTCAAAATCCTAGAGACAGAAAGTAGAATGGTGTTTGTCAGTGTCTAGGGCACAGAGTTTCATGTTCACAAGATGAAAAGGTTTGGATATGATGATGATGATGGTTGTACTGCACCATGAATATGTTTAATAGCCCTTAACTGTACACTTAAAATAGTAAAGAAGGGAAATTTATGTTATGTGTATTTTACCGCAATAAAAAATACTGGAAAAAAAGATTTACAAAAATCTCAAAGGGGCACGGAAAGAATTTACAAGCTTTCTAAAGAAAATGCTCTAAAACAAGTAGGTCAGGGCCTAGAACCAGAAAGAAGCTGAGGAGAACATTACAAAAGGTCTTTGAAATATGTATTACAAATATTTCCTCCAGGTCTGCCACTGACATTTTAACTTTACTTATATGCTTTTTCTATAAAAGAATTTTAATTCTTATAGAGTAATTAAAGATTTTCTGATTTGTATTGGTTTAAGGTTCTAAGTTTAAAAATAGATCTTTCTGTTCTCTAATGGGTATTTTTTGGATATTGGAATTAATTCATCTGAACTATTTTTAGAAACTGATATTTTTCCTCCAAGTTCTACGGCTAAATATCCTAAAACCACTTATTTAACAGTCATCTTTTCTTGTCAGCGTTAATGCCAGCTTTATTTTATAACGTGGCATTAATCATGGGGCTACTACTGATCTCACTCTAGTCTGCCAATCCGTTTAGAATTCATGAATGAGGAGAAAGGGGCCACGTAAAGAACAGTAAAAGAGACTGTGTGGGGCTACAAAAACAGAAAACATAGAAGTTCTGAGATGGGAAGGATCTCATTTTTTTAAGAATGAATAGGAGGCTATTGTGTCTAGAGTGCAATAAGTCAAGAGAAGAATGGTTCAAGATGAAAGTTAAAATATGGGGGTGGGGGCAGATCAGATGGTTGGTGGTGATTCTGCCTTGTGAAACTCACAATGAGTGTGTGTGGACAAGTCTGTGGTTACTGCTTCTCTGGAGAAAACTGGAGATAGACAAGGCTTGTCTCTTCTCCAGGCCACCCTGGGACCTCTGTCCCCCTCAGACCAGTTACAGGAGAACCTCCATTCGATGGTCAGGAAAATCTCAGAAAAGTACAGGGTGGAGATTCGGTGGACATTCTATCAAAATTACTTGCTCACTTAGATCATGGGGAGGCCCTTCCAGACTCAGCTGTTGAAATGAGTGTCCTATAACTACTTTCTCTCTCCAGACCCCAATGCCCACTCACTCCCATTTTCTCCCCACAGCACTTTTACATTTTCCCCAGGTCCATACCCTTAGATTTTCCATAACACAACACTCTGGTTTTCCAGGGATAAGGAACTTCACCCTCTTCAGGCACCTTACAAAACTGTGAGCCTGTGGAATTTGCTTATATGCCAAGTGATCCTACCACAAAGATGCTTGAGGAGGAGGAGGAGACAGAGATCATCAGGTTCCATCAAAGAGTTACCTTCGGTTTCCTAAACTTGCAATATCCAAGGAGATCTCTACATTATAGCATTTTCCTTCTTTTTAATGGTTTTCAGTATTAATATAATATGTGGGTATTTAAAGATCTATACTGGTATCATGGGTTGCATGCAAATATCTAAAGAAAAACAGAAAACCTCAGAGCCTTTGATGTATCTGGGGTGGGTGGGTGGAACTGGTCATATATCCTCATAGGCAACGTCTTAAAAATTTGAAGATGTTTGGGGCGCCTGGGTGGCTTAGTCGGTTAAGCGTCCGACTTTCGCTTAGGTCATGATCTCTCGGTTCGTGGGTTCGAGCCCCGTGTCGGGCTCTGTGCTGATTGCCCTCTCAGAGCCTGGAGCCTGTTTCAGAGTCTGTGACTCCCTCTCTCTCTGACCCTCCCCTGCTCACGCTGTCTCTCTCTCTCTCTCCTAGAAATAAATAAAACATTAAAAAAAATTAAAAAAAAATTGAAGATGTTTATGGTGATAAGACCTTGCACTTAAAAAATGTATACCTGTATGATCACATATACTACCACATTTGAGTCTCACAGCATCCTTAGAGGATAGGTTTAATTATTACTATACCCACCTTATAGCTAATAAACAAGTTCAGAAAGAAGAAATTGCTCTCTTAATAACATATATGGGCATAGACGATGGATCTCAAACTCAGTTTCTCGAACTTTGCGATTGTAGCTGTTTCAAGCACACTATTCTGTCCTCATTCTATTTAACTAGGGATGGGGCAATGTTGTCACTCTACTCTACATTTTTAAGGGTTGCTATTAGAAAAATGAACAATTAACTCACCATTATAAAACCAAAAAACATTGTTACTTCTTAGTCATGAAGGCAGAAAGATTATGCTAACAGAAACTTGAACTAATGGATAACCTTTTATCATGAATTATAATGTAATACCTGTAACATTTAGCTATAACAATATTTTAATTTAGTGAAGCTTTCTATAGTGCTGTTAGCACACTTATATGAAAATCAACCAGAAAGAAATATTGAAAGAATCTTAATGGAAGCCATTACACAGATAACCCGCACTCTTAGAATATTTATAAGTCAAAGAAAAAACTACTCTATTTCCCCATTTAAGAAATGAAAGAACTTTGGCCTGAGGCAAACTTGTGAAGCCACTGATAGCTTACTTGGACATAGTTTTGGAATTTCTATGTTCATCTCCTCCTTTTCTGGTGATTCTTCTTCACCATTTCTCCCACCTCACCTGGGGTGTTTTCATGAAAGTGTCCATCCAGATACATCACATTCTCCAGCAATATGCATTTTAGAGTGGTCGTTACTATATTTTGAAGGTGGTATTAGCTCTTCAGGGAAAAAGATAAAGACAAGTCTTTAATTATAAGCTGAATTTCCAGGCAGCAAGTGCTATTCCTACTGTGCCATTTGGTCATCTACATTATTTTATGTAGGCACTGGTTAGTATACCTGGAATAGTGATCATTTCTTTTGAGTATTATAATTTAAGAGCTGCTTGGGTGCACTGGAGATGATAACATACTCCCTTTGTTGTAGTTAGAGGCTATCACACTGGTCAGAGTGGCTAAAATGAACAGATCAGGAAACTACAGATGTTGGCGAGGATGTAGAGAAACAGGAAGTCCCTTGCACTGTTAGTGGGAATGCAAACGGGTACAGCCACTCTGGAAAACAGTGTGGAGATTCCTCAAAAAACTAAAAATAGAGCTACTCTATGACCCAGCAATACCAATAGTATGAACGTACCCAAGGGATAGAGAAGTGCTGATGAGTAGGGGCACGCATACCCCAATGTTTACAGCAGCACTTTCAACAATAGCTAAATTATGGAAAGAGCCTAAATGTCCATCAACTGATGAATGGATCAAGAAGATGTGGTTTATATATTCAATGGAATACTAGATGGCAATGAAGAAGATGAAATCATGCCATTTGCAGCAACGTGGATGGATAGAACTGTAAGGTATTATGCTGAGTGAAATAAGTCAGTAAGAAAAGGACAGATATCATGTTTTCAGTCATATGTGAATCTTGAGAAACTTAACAGAAGACGTGGGGGAAGGGAGGGAGGAAAATAGATACAAACAGAGAGGGAGGGAGGCAAACCACAAGAGTCTATGAAACACAGAGAACAAACTAAGGACGGATGGGGGGTTGGGGAGAGGGTAATGGGTGATGGGCTTTGAGGAAGACACTTGTTGGGATGAGCACTGAGTGTTGTATATAAGCCAATTTAACAATAAATTATATTCATTAAAAAAAGAGGGTAGACTTTATACTTTAAATTCAAAGTTGCTTCCTTTTATCCGAAACTCTTCAAAAGCATAGGTCATTTGATTGTCCTGCAGCTAAAATTTTGGAAGAATAATACTTGGCATATAGTTAATAATGCATAGGGATACCAAACACATATTTGTGAGAGAAAACACTCTTTCTGAGTTGAACAGATAATTTGCAACATGCAAAACCCTCTGACAAACTGAGCTGGGCAAATTGGCCATTTCATGTCAGCTTGGTTGCTCCTGATGTATTCAACGCTGAACAATGTCATGGTAACACTGCGTTTTATTTCTACAATCTCCATGCACTATAAAGGAAGTCCCCGAGGTGCTAAATAAGACAAAGAGCAGTGAAAAAGTTGTTGTACAATAAACCCACAAATAATTTAGCCATTCCAAGTGGATTTGTAATACACCTTTTGTGTGGAAATGACACAACACAACAAAGAAAACAAATCTCAAATTAGTGTGTGTGTGTGTGTGTATAAAGTTCAAATTATAGATTACACATAAATATATAATTTAAGAGACAAGAAAAGGAAATAAAAAAAAGAAAAATGAAAAGGAAGTTGACTGGGATAGCGAATTGTCTCCTCAGAGCCAGAGGGTCCCATTTCTCTTTAGTAACAGGACAGAGTCCTCTTGATTGATTTTTTTCTGTGGTTTAAACTGTGGTTCTGAGGTTCATTGTTGAGCATTCATAGCTAGATTAGGATTCCAGATAATCTATGGTCCCTGTTTTAATTAAGACCAGGAGGCAGCCATAGAAGTTCTTTCAAAATAAATTACAGTGTATTTTCTCCATGAAGAGAATCAGGAAGCTAGGGCACAATGAAAAACAGAATGAAAAGTAAAGGAAATGGGAAAATGCGTTGGATGGTACCATTGATTGTTACCAAAAATTAATTTGTTCTTTTTTGTGAACCTTTCCATCAGGAGAGTCTCCATCAAGTGCAACATGATGTTTCCAATGAATGTCCTGAAGGCAATAGGAGAAAAAATTCACTCTGTGTTGCAGCAAATGCTAACCCTGAAATTGAACAGAAGCGATCAATTCAAGTCCAAACAATAACATTTAAACAAATAATAAGAAAGACTCCAGATCAGGGGATGATATCATTAAAGGCAGCCTCTTGAGAACTGAAAACGTTTGGGGTTTTAAAAAATCCAGTTTCAATAAAAAGAAGCCTGTTGGAAAATGTAATCATATTTCAGAATAATTCACTTTAGAGAAAAATATTTTTTTTACACATTCAATTCAGAATGGAATATTGAACCTGGGTATACAGAGGATAGCAAGAGCTGCTTTAGAGTGTTTTCATTATAATTGCTTTGATTTTCTTTGTTATGATTACTTGCAAGATCTCAGAGGGCAGATGATTGTTATCTCTTTTTTTTTTTTTTTTCAGAGGAAATGGACACAGAGACGTTCAATGATATATACCCTACTGGTAGAGATAGAAACATTGGTTTTGTGAGTCCTTAGCACACATGGGTTACTATAAAACAAGTATTTTGTAAAAAGCAAATGCCAACAAAACAATATTTTTATGAAAAAGTTTCTGATTTAATATCAAAGTTTAATTTAAATAATATATAATTTCTAAACATTGGTCCTTAGTTTTGAGATTTGAGGCTGACATGTTTCTAATTAATAGATAGAGCACCCTGGGTGAATATGTCTGTAATATTTTAGAAGGCTTTTTTTTTTTTTGTAATTTTGAAATAATTTTAGGCTTTAAAAGAATTGGGGGCACCTGGGTGGTTCAGTCAGTTAAGTGTCCAACTCTAGATTTCAGTTCAAGTCATGATCTCACAGTTTGTGGGTTCAAGCTCTGCATTGGATTCTGCACTGACAGCATGGAGCCTGCTTGGGATGCTCTCTCTTCTCTCTCTGCCCCTCCCCAGCTTTCATTCACATACATGTGTACTCTCTCCTCTCTCTCTCTCTCTCTCTCTCTCTCAAAATAAACATATATTAAAAAAAAGAATTGTAAAACTAGTACACAGAATCCCTATACCTTTTACCCAGATTCTTCAAAATATAACTAGAATTAAGAATTAAAATCAAGAAATTAAACTTGATTCAGTATTAATATTTAAATCTACAGACCAGTTTTGCCAACTGAGCCACCAATGTTCTTGTACTGACCTAGGCTCTAATGTAAGATGAGGATTCATTTTGTTGTCCTGGATTCTTATTTTCTTTTAACCTGGAAAGGATCCTTCATTAACCCATGTCTTTCATAACCTTGATATTTCTCCAGAGTACTGGCATGTTAGTTTGTAACGTGTTCCCTTGCTTTAGTCTGATGTTTTCTTAGGTATTTGTGGCAGAAATGCCACAGAAATTCTGCTGTGCCTTCTCCTGACATCATGCTTATGTCACACTCAAGATGCCCATAGGTCTTATTACTGGTGAAGCAAAGGTGACATCTGCCAGATTTCTACACTGCAAATTGTTATTTTTCTTTTTATATTTAGTAAGTATCATGTAGGGAGGTGCCTTGAGATTATGTAAATATCTTATTTCTCAACATACTTTTGCCTAGCATCCATAGATAATTCTTGACTGAGGTGACCATTGTATTTCGTATATTCTAAACTTACTAGTCGGAATTCTGCTTTAAGGCAGAACCATACCTTACCTACCATTTATTCATTCTGTCAATTGTTTGATCAGTATGAACTCGTGACTTCTTATTTTACTCTATGGGTAATAATCTAGTCCTATCATTATTTACTTTTTTTTCTGGGACATTTTAAAAATCAATCTGTTGGAATTGTCAGAAAAATAGGTTATAAAGGTAAATTGGCGTGAGCTGATAAGATCCCTTTTAGGGCTAAAGTTCTATGCTCTGGATGTTACCACCTATCGGAATGTGTCTGAGATGCAATTTGCTACCACGCCTTCCTTTGCTTGAATTGTATTTATGAACCTAGAGACCATTACTGAGTTCAAAAGTGTTTTGTTTTGTTTTGGTTTTTTTTGAGCTGAAGTCTGATGATGTGCCCATAGGTGAATCTTTGGGCTCAGCTAGACACTGCCTTGCTCTGTTTCTAACCCTGCCTCAGGCTATTGCCCAGATCCATTCACATACCCATTCCTTCTGTGCCTTGGGAAGCCCCAAACACAAGAAGTTCTTTAGCTTTATGTTTCTAATTTATCAAAATAATAACATCATCATTCACCACTCAGGTGAGTCTTCACACTGTGTATGCTGTTATTTGGGTTCTCCTCATTAGAGACCCTGAAACCAGGATTCATTTGTAAGTAGTATGCTTGAGCAGTTCAGATAACACAGGTACAGACATGATAAAAGGAATGGAAAGCAGCCAGTGGAAGGTGTGCTATTAAGGCAGCTGACAGTATATGAGCTAAATCCTACTTGGGCTCTGGAAACTGATATAAAACACAGACATCATAATCAGGCAATCTGAAGTATGACACAACTAGAATATTTATATACTAATTCTGGAGAACCAAAGGTTGAGAGGTTGCTCCTGGAGGTACTAGTTCCTCAGTATTCTCCCTGTTCTGTGTATGCACACACATGAGCACAGAGATAGTGATGTTTTCCATGGTTTCAGGAGAAAAAAGAAAGAAGCCAGGATTTGCAGAGTTTCAGATACTGGAAGTTTGGTGCTGGCTAGAGACACTGAAAGATGCTAGAGTTATGGGTGAGGCAATGAGAAGTTCTGCTACCCCAGTTTTTTGTATATTTTATTTAATGTTCTAAAAGAAGCATGCCAAATAGGGCAAATAGATGTCAATTTCATTTTATAAATTAAATAGCTGAGGTTTGGAGACCCGAGTGACAAGCTTAAGGTCACATACTGTAACGTATGTACATAAAGGATAGGGCTAGACAATTCCAGAGCATAGGGGAAAAATTCAATGTCTTCACTTCGCTTTTCTAGAGCATGGGGTTGCTGGTATTAGGTTGACCCTTACAGGGAAGAGATTTGCTCCTTACCTCTCTAAAGTGGACCCTGGGACCTCTCAGCGACAGGACTTACTCCAAAGTGCAAAATGGCATGAACCATCCCCATTGCTCAGTGATTTACATTTTGCTGCTCTGCTCAATTGATACTACTGAGTAATGACCTATATTTCATTTCTTGCTGACTTTACCTGCACATTAGGCAGTTTCTATTAAAGTCCTAATGTACCAAAGCAAATGGTTGATCAGGAGATGGGCACATATAGCCCCAAAGTTTCCTTCAAGTCATCCACCATGAGACACAGTCAAGCTAATGCCTTGAATCTAAAAAAATAGGAAATGCCTGAGCTAATTCAGCACTAAAAATAAAGGAAGTATTCAATATTTTTAATAGACAAAAGTACAATTATAGATCTAAGAAGAACAGAATTATTGAAGTCAAAATTATATTAATTCATTTATTTACTCAGCTTATTAGTTACAGTTCGTCTATCCTATTATGTGCCTTAATCTATGTAAGCACCAACACTATGAAAATACATGTCATTGTCCTTGCTTTTATGAAACATACACTCTAGGGAAATGTGGAATGCAAGGAACTTCCTGAAAATTGGAAACACTTGTGATGCAAAATGATGTCGTCTACAACAGAATACAGGGTGGCAGAAAATGAAACGGGAATGACAGATTGGATCCAGATTGTGAAGGGCCTTTAATGTGGTGACAGGGATTTTGTATTGTTTTAGGTAACAAGAAATCAATAGATTTTTCTTTAAAGCAGTGTGTGACTTAGAAACAATATCAAGAGAGTGAAGAAAATTATTTCTCCCTCAATTAGGCGATCTGGTTCTTGAGCACTATCCTCTCCTTCAAAGAAATGCCGTGTTATTAAAAATGACCTAATGATTATATGGGCCATTTGGTCACAGCTTTTTTTTTTTTTTTTAATTTAACGTTTGTTTATTTTTGAGAGAGACAGAGAAAGAGACAGAGAGAGAATGCATAGGGGAGGGGCAGAAAGAGAGAGACAGAGGATCCAAAGTAGGCTCTGTGCTGATAGCCCAATGTGGAGCTCAAACTCACCAACCACAACCACAAGATCATGACACCCAAATCGAAGTCGTATGCTTAACCAACTGAGCCACCCAGACTCCCCTTTTTTTGGTCACAACTTTTGAGTAACTTGCCTTGTTTGTTTTCTTTGAGGGCACATCCTTCACTTGCTGATATTTCATTCATGATTGTGAACCACCTGCAGAAAGCATTAAAAAATCTATAGGTAAATGAGGGCAATATCATGGGGTATGGATCTTTGTATTTCTTTGTCTCTCACAGAAATTATTTTCAAAGAAAACTTCCCTGCAGAATAACTGTCTTATTGGTCCAGTGAAGCAATAAAAAACAGGAGATGAGAATCTCCAAGAAGAATATCAACACCAATAATATATAATTAGTGAGGTTTTGTTACATCCAAGACACTACGCCAGGCCCTGCAGGTGGAACTGGGAGTAATGTGGGTAGATTCATTCCCATCTTAATCTGATGGGTGGGTAAATGGGGAGAGAGAGCTAAATAATGGAAAGAGCATGAGACTTGGAGACAGAGATGTGAATGCTACATTAACACTGGGAAGAGTGCCTCATTTCTTGGTCTTATTGTTTATAAAATGGAGACAAGATAGTTTACTTTTTATAACTCTCAATCCCCATTAGTCTGTTTCCACTGCTCTATTCAAGTATTTATCTATTCTTAAAAGTGTATGACATGTTTCTATATTTGTTAACTTCTCCCCTCATTAAAATACAATGTCCATCAGGGCAGAGATCTTAACCAGTCTTGGCTACTGTGGTAGACAAATAATGTTCCCTCAATGAGATCCATGTTCTAATCTCTAGAAACTGAATGTGTTCTATGACATTGTGAAGGGGAATTAAGGTAGCAGATTGAATTAAGCTTGCTAATAAGCTGATGTTAAGATAGGAAAATTATTGATAATCCAGGGCTTCAGATAGAAGACCAGAGCAAATGACAGTATAAGAGCTCCACTCAGCATTGCTGGCTTTTAAAATCAAAGTATGAGTCCACATACCAAGGAGTGTAAGTGACTTCTAGAAGCTGGAAACGGTAAGAAAGTAGATCCTTCCCTAGAATCTCCAGCTGTAACAAAGACAGCTGACATCTGATTTTAGCCCAGCGTGACTTATTGTGGAGTTCTGACTTCCAGAGACATATAATATTTTTGTGTTACTGTGACCCCCTCAGTTTATGACAATTTGTTACACCAGCCATAAGAAACTAATATTTCTGCTCAGGACTTTTTTATCCTACTACTCTGTCACTTAGTGTCTAGCATAGTGACTGCAGCATAGCAACAAATAAATGTGTGTGTGTTTGTGTGTGCATGTGTATTTTATAAATTAATGAAGTGGTACACAATCAACTGGAATATAATGACACCACAATTTATTTATTTATTTGTTTGTTTGTTTGTTTTGAGAGTGAGAAAGACCATGAGAAGGGGAAGGGTAGAGAGACAGAGAGAATCCTAAGCTATCTCTGTGCTATCAGCACAGAGCCCAATGTGCGGCTCAGTCTCACAATTAATGAGATCATGACCTGAGTTGAAATCAAGAGTCGGATGCTTAACCGACTAAGCCACCCAGGCACCCCAATGATGCCACAATTTAAGGGCACAGAAATCTACAAGTAAAACATACATAGACATAAACATACAAAGGCTAAATATTACAACATACAAAGGCTAAATCTCTTTACATTAAGAGATTTAATGTAAAATTATATTGTTAAAATTATATTCAATATTTTACACTCATATAGAAAGATATGTATTATTCCACAGAAAGTGTCTTAGTTTACTTCAGTTTAGGAACACAAAATTTTACATGACATATTTTAAGGGAAAGGTGCCAAAAGACCTTCTGATCAACTATTATCACATGTTTATATCAATTACTGCTCTGCTAAGCCCTTCTGTTTCTGAGTATTACATGAGAGCCTAGGTGACATCACTGAGAACAGAAGTAAAGGAAGTACAGTCCTTTCTAAGTACAGTAACACTGATAAGGCACAACACTAGTCATGGTAGTGTTTCCTTCTCACCATTACTGTCATTCTCTGCTAGCTCCATCTTAAAGAGATTTCATTACATAATCACATTTCAATATTCATATTCCTTTCCCCTAGACCAAAAAGCAAGCAACTCACTAATCGCATTTCATCATCCCTAGAAGATACCATAGACAGAAAATAAACAAACAGAGGCACAAGATAAGCGTGGAACAGCTTTCTGTGCCGTAAAATAAGAGATCACTCAGTGAATGATGGAAATATGCTAAAAATTCTCTTGAGCCATTTTCAGGGGCTCCACGTAGTCAAATCTAAGACACCTAGGACATAAAAATAAATTCTATTAATGGAATAAAATAAAAATACAAGAGTTCAAAAAGATAGAAATAAATAAACGCGAGGAGAAAGGAAATCATCTTCTTAAAAACAAAAACACCAATTAACAAATATAGAATAGACGATAGAGTTAGTCATCCATTAATACTAATATTAGTGAGCATGAGTTTGAGGAGGAACAAGATATGTACAGTATCAAAGTATTACCCCACAGATTACTATTAACTACAAAGGGAAACAAATAATAGCATCTTCGTGGAGAAATCTGAAAGAAGCTATTTGAAGAAATAGCCACACGTATCACCAGTTTTGGGGTAAATCAAGAGCATGTTGACAGGATGCGCTAAGAAGGATAGAACCTTTCTGGGGTATTCCTGCCACAAATGTGTATAACCTGAATAAAACTGTGAATAAATATTAGACCCAAACTGAATCCCCTTCTACACAATAATTGACTCGTACTATGTCAAAATATCAGACTGAAGAAATTTTCCAGAGAGGTTATTCTAATAAACAATGACAAATAAATATAATTAATTACCTTAAATCGGATGCTGAACCAAGGGAATATAGTCAGAAAGGATATCGTTGAGACAATTGATGGAATTTAAATAGTGACTGGGAATTATGTGAAAGTCCTAAGTCAATTTTAAATTTCCTGCTTTCCATAACTGTACTGTGGCTAAATAAGAGAATATCCTTATTCTTAGGAAATTCACACTGAAATGTTTAGAGATATGATGCTTAGTCTCAAATGGGGCAAATATAGAGAATAGGTGAATGCAAATTAAGGGTATACAGGTTCCCTTAAATATTTGTGTGACTTTCCTGTATATTTGAAATTACAACAAAATTTAAAGTTACAAGCAATACGGATAGGTTTAGATTTTACAGTTTCCAGAGAGACTGATAATTCAGAAAGACATGGAAACACCATGAGCTGGTGGTGGTGGTATTTGAATTGCTACAACTGCTGGAAAAGAAAATTGATATTATCTAATATCTGATGATTTGTATACTGGTTGTAGGCTAAAAATGTCCTCTCAAAGCTATCCACATCCTAATCTCTGGAACGTGTTATTTTACATGCAATGTGATTAAGTCAAAGGTGTTGAAGTGGAGGGTAATCCTGGATTATCTGGGTGGGCCCAGCATAATCACAAGGGCCATTTTAAGAGGGAGGCAGAAGTAGAGGGTCAGAATCAGAAAAAGATTTCAGTTGAATGAAGAAAAAAAAGTTCATTCTATGAATGAATGTAGGTGCAATATGACATCGTATATGTAAATTCTTAAAACAGTACTCCATATTTAGGATCCATGTACATGCAGAAATATGTGCTTATAATATGAAACCAGGTATGGAAAGACGCACATTCAATCTAGTGTCACATCTGGAAGAAAGAGGGGGTCTGAGACTGAGGAGAGGCTACCCAGATGATTTGATCAAGTTAACACAAAAATTAATAAGACATGATTAGTAGATATGAACAGTGAGGAGAGAGGAGTCAGTAAGACCATTATTTGTAAATTCAACTAAGTATTTGTTGATAACTGTAAGTGGGAATCGTAATAAAAAAGGAAGAAGAGTATGTTTTTGAGAAAGTGAAATAATTTCTGGTTTCAATCTCCAGAGTTTGAACATTTTCTCTAAGATGTCTACAGGGAGTGATGAAATGTATCTATTATACTACCACTGTCCTCAAGATGATTATATTCTGGACCAGGGGTAGGCAAAATTATCCTGTGAACGATCAAAGAGTAAATATGTTAGCCTTTGAAAGCCATTTGTTCTTTATTGCAACCACTCATTTCCGATGTTATTGTGTGAAAACACATGAAACAACACATAAGCAAATGGCTGTGGCTCTATTCTAATAAAATTGTATTTATAAAGAGAGGCATTTGGCTGAATTTGGCCCACAAACTGTTAAGTTGCTGTTTCCAGTTAGACTCAGTATTTTACATTTCTTCGTATAATAATGGCTATAGTTTCACTACTCTATTGATTGAAAAAAATATACAGGCATGTATAAATGTACGGGTCCCCTTTAAGAGTTCCATTCCTTCCAAGGGGCTAAAGGTTTAGGTCTGGGGAACCACTGTTATGGTGGAAGTAAATTAAGTGTGCAAATAATTAAAACACAAAACTGAACACACTAGAAAAGAGATCTGAACATAGGTCTTTGGAAATTTACCCAGGGAAGTCATCAGTAGGGTGCTGAAGAATGCTTGGCTTGGGAGTAGGGTGTGGCTGGATGTGTACAGGCTGAAAATTACATGAGCCAAGAAAGGCATGGAGCCCAGCAAACACATGGCGTATAAGTAAGGGAGAAAATAAGGGTGATGCTGCTATTTGGTGAACAGCAAGAGGTGGGAAGTTAAAATGCTCTCACAGAATGTAATTTGGAAATTAGGTCTTAAGGGCCTTAAGCATTAAAGTCTAAGACCTATGTTTTTGGAATCAGTAATTTCTCACTACTACATAAATCTTAGGATACTCTATTAATTTGCATCATAAGACATTTCTGAATGTTCAACTTGCTGGGAAAATGGTTGAAATTGCTTTCAAGATACAGGGTGTCTTATTNAAGACCTTTTAAGATATCAAATGCATTTTTAAAAACTGCTGAATAATAATGAAAATGACCTAAGAGGTTTCTCACTCTATCTTTCTGCCGGCTTATTGTTGTCCATATTAATATACTTTGCTGTCTCTTATCTACTCTGGTTTAAAAATCCACTAGGGATGAAACTATTGAAGTAATTTGCAGTTTCTTCCCTTGACAAGTTATCATTGTGGTCAGATCAATTTCTGTTATTTTCAGAGTAAATTTTTTTTCTTTTAACACCAGCGTGTAATTCCTTGCTTTGTTGCTAACAAAGACATTCCTCCCTCTCAAGGTTTGTTTATTGCTTCTTTTTGTACGCTTTCCACATGTAGCTTCATAGTTCATCATATTATAGCTTCATAGTTAAAATCATATTATACTCTGCAAATCCAGCAACATAAGCATTTCCTTACATATCAGCTTTCTGTGACTCCCTACCATGATGTATTATGTTCCCAGAAAAGCCCAAGCACATCACCAAAATATTGCCTTCTCTGCTTCTTCTCACTTGTTGGAATTTGGTACAAAAAATAGTGTTTGCTGTCTTGACAGAAAAATAACAATGATTTTAACAGGAATGAAAAACAATACTGCCAAACAACAAGAAATATGTGACTTCTTTCAATTTTCAAGGTAAACACATGTTTGAGATTATGTGTATGTTTCTGTGTTTGTGTGTGTGTATTGTGTGTATGTGTATGTGTGTGAATGTAGATGAATCAAAAAGTATCCCAGGACTCTGATTAATTGGAAGAAAATAATATTAGCAAGAAGCAAGTATTATACACACTATGTTTAAGTATCAGTACTTCTATTTACAAAGAACAATCTAGTTTGGGGTGTACTTAATGTTTAATAATTCTTTGCAGAAACCAATGGAAAACAAAGTAAGAGTCTTGCAGGAAGAGAGGGAATTGTGGGAGAGAAACTAGGTCAAACTAGGCAACCAAAAGGAGAAAGAGTGGTTTTCGTGGTCATCTTTTGAGCACTGCTTCTCTGAGACCTGAATACCTAATTCTAATTCCCTACTCATTAACAACATACTCTCTCTGACTTGAATACCCATATTCTCATCCTTGGTCATGCTTTTGGTTTATCTCTACAATATAGCAGTTTTCAGTGTATTATCATTCTGTGGGTATCTCTTTTACTCTCCCTTCCAGGTCATTGCCAATCATTGCCAATAGAATGCCACCCTTGTTAAATACAACCCCATTTGTCTCATGGAAGAATCTTAGCATTAAGCTGTTTGCCCAAGTGAAACCATGAGAAAAACATTTAGCCCATTTTGCATCAATTCTTTTAAGTGAACATGTCTTGAACCCTGTATTAAGAAATTTGTAGGATCCAAATTCAAAATTTATAACATATTCCTTCCCCCATTATGTGCTAATTCCATCAACAGAAGCAATTAAATAGGTTTGGTTTACTTATTCTTTATAATTTAAGCACCTCTTCATTCATGACTCTTTATGAGGTGAATATTTGGAAGGTTTTTTATTTTCAGTGTGGGAATTTTTTTAATGTTTAATTCGTAATTAAAAATAAGTTAGCAAACATTGAATTTTGTATTGCAAGCAATTTAAATATTATCAATTTCAAGAAATATATATTAATGGACATGGAACAGTCAACATCATTTATTTCATTTTGAAATATTCAAATAGTTAACTAAAACCCTGTATCTACACCTTATCTCTGTCCCTCTCCGAACCAGGTGGACATATGAAACTGCTCTGGATTCCAAATTTGGGGAAACTGATGTTAAAGTAACTAGGCTTTTCCATTTATATTCACATTTCTACAGATATATGTAACAGATGTACAGTAAACTTTGTCGTCTTTTCCTATGCCCTTTTGCATGGATTTTAACAGAATATAAGCTACTTACATCTGCTTATGCTTTAATTATATACATTTATTATGAGAGACCATTAGGGAAAAGTCCCTACACAGTATCTGAAACTCTCTGAGACCGTAAGGTATCCATATATTTTTCTTATGTAAAGCAGTGCAGATAATAAACAGCTTATGTCTTTTATTTCACGGTTGTAAGTCAGGAAAGACAAGCTTTGCAGGTTTGTGTGTTGCGTGTTTCCAATAAAGAAGCTGAACATGAATACTCAGCACACACTTTGTTTAGAATTCACATATGCTTGCTTTTTCCACGTGTCTGTTTCTACAAAAGAAAAAAAAAGGGAAGAAATGAAGAAAAGAAAAACACTTGTCTATCAGTGTCCAGACTCAAGCAAGAACTGTTTTGCAACTAGAAATCATTAAAGTCCTTAATTTCTTCTCCATGAGGACTATTTAAAGAAGTTGAGATCTTTTAGAATGTTTTCTTAGAATAATCATGTTCTAAGTTCCTACCAGGTCAGCTGCAGGTTCTGAAAGAAATAAGTATGAAAGAAATTGCACACCTAAGCAAGCTTGTGCTGCATCACCTCCAGGACCCAAGGCTGTTCAAACTACTAAAAATTTGATGTTTGACAGAAGCTGGAGACAATGCTGAAAAAGCTAAATAGTACTAGGCATTATAATTTATAAAGGTTAAAGGGAGAGAGACCAAAGAGAGTTAAAGACCAAATAAGCTTTTGCCTGGGGAAGACACCATCACTACATCTTTAAGATATTATTTATACAATTTTGTGACAAAGGTATTTTTTATCCTCAGTCAATGGACAACTATATATTGAGTATCTACAATGTAAAAAGACTGTGATGGGATCTGTTGGATGCCCCATGTGGTGGACAGAATTCTAAGATGGCCCTGGAACTTCCCGGCTCATGTGTACATGCCTCATATAATTCTTCTTCCTGAATGTGGGCAGAATATGTCAATAGGATGGTGTATGGGCTCAAGGATTTTTGTAGGTATGATGATGTTACTAATCAGTTGACTTTGAGTTAATCAAAATTAATAAAAAAGATAACTCAGTAGGCCTGTGGGAAAGGAGTGGAGGAGCAAGGAGAAATGGAAAGGAAATGACAGAAAAAAAAATGTTTCTATTTCCACAGAAACAGCAAGCACAAAGTACTCCAAACCCAGGACGTCCAAAGGGAGCTAAAAGGGCAGCTCCTGGGAAGAAAACAGATTGGTCTTCACAGGGTTCCCAGGGGGAGCAGGTTTAGTTTAGGAATTTTCTCAGAATGATTCTCAGATAAGACAAAGTTCTGCACCCTTAATACTAATTAAAAAGTTCATTTGGCCTTGCCTGGTCCATGCTGCCAACCTCACCTGTCTCTTCCATAGCTGACACTCTTCTCAACACATATGTATTACTATCTGTCCCTGTCCCTAATGGACCATGCTTGGTTTTACTGCTGTATCTTTGCAAACATCGTTTTCACTCATTTTTGGTCTCCTTCCATTGGTCTGATCTGTGGCTCTGCATTTACAAGGAACTTTCAATGGATAGAGTGAATATCTCTGTCATAGCATTGATCACAGTTCTGTGATTATCCATTAGCTCATCTCTTTCACTCTGCTGTGGCTGCTTTAAGTTTATGTAACAAATATTTAATTTCTGTAGCCTTAGCCTATCAAATATCGGACACATATTAAGTGAATAACGTATGATTTATAAATGAATTGGTGTTACCAAACATACATTTTTAAAAACTGTGAATCATTACATGGTTTCCCGTTCTGTCACTATCTCCTTCCCCAGAGTCAAGAACACATATATTTTATGAAGACCTCTGAAGCAGATGGCACAATCTAAGAGAAGTTTAGGGAATCATGGAATTGGAGCCACATGAAAGTGTCACACTGGCCAACTTGCTGTGACTAGAGAAAATCAGAACAGAGGAAAATGTTGCAAAGACTATCGTAAAAGATTTACCAACAATGCAGACGAGGGATATGTATTTTTCAAAAAATTTTCCACTTTCTGTAGTATATAAAGTGTCAAGCGTAAAGTGCTATGAATGGTACATCGAAACTTCAGCAGATTTTTCTATTTAAATGTAATCCTGCTGCTAAAACAGACTCTATTTTGAAATATGACAATACCTTCTGATCTCTTTTCCCTTGCTTTTCATTATGGAGGACATTTTCAGGATAATAGGATGTCTCTCTTTTAGTAGCACATCTGTTCCTGCTCCATTGTCTTCTCTTGGAATCATAATTTCCTCTTTGGGAATGTACAATTGGTAGCAAGTAGAGATGATTATGATGTAATAAACAGAAACGATGACTTCAGGTGGGTAATAATAGTTAAGAAACCAAGGTTTTTGCTTCCAAGTAAATTCCTCTGCTGATTGAAATGAGGAAAAATGAAACCAAAGTATGTACAATGCTTGAGCAGAATGCCTCAGAACTGAATGACTTCTCTTAGACTATCTTTTATTTGAGGCTGTCTATTCCTTATGGCTTGTGTCACAGCTGTTTGTGGCTAAAAACCTTTGTTATTGTCGCATATACATATAATGCATGTGTGTATGTGTGAATCTCAAATCAGTTTCAGTTTACTATTAGATAATATAAAGAGGAGAATCTTTCTTTGGAACAGACGTGGATTGAATCCTGGCTGAAACACTTTTTTCTGTCACTTTAACCACTTTGAGCCTCAATGCCTGCTTCAGTAAAACTTCTGATGAAAATACCAGCTTCTTTATTCTGAAAATTTTAGATAGTATTTTAAGATGCATTTTCGAATGCATGGGCCAGGATGTCCGACCCTTGGAAAGGCTCAATATATGGTAGTTTTCTTATTTTCTTATTTTCTTATTATTCTGTGAAAAATAATCCGCAAACCTCATGTGACAGCTCTGTGTCTTTAAGTTCCAGTTTCTAGCATTTAATCTTGTCTTTGCCAGTGTTTGTCTTGGGTCTAATTCCATATTTTGCCTTTCAATCAAAGTAATCTAGCTTCTATTTTCCTAGCTGCTTATAACTGTCTGCCCAAATACTGGCTCCCACCTAACTGAATTTCTATGAAACAGATTTTTTAAAGTTTGAAAAACTGATGGACTCTCCTTAAATAAAAATTCTTGTGGAACCCTAATTTTGACTAACTTTATAAATATATAAGTATTAAAGATTACATGTAAATATAAAATATGTTTTTATATTCTCTTCATTAAATACACACATAAAATTAGGTATACAGTCTTTGTGCTAAAGCCATTTGTAATAAATAACAAGAATTAACAAAAATGTTAAAAATTCTACCAAATTAAAAAATAAAAACACAACCAAGAAAACATTACTTTGACTTCTAACACCCGTACGTTAATTTTGCCAATTGTTTTTAAATATCAGGACAATGGAATTATAAAATGGGTACTCTGATGTGTCTGACTCCTTGTGCTGAAAATTATTTTTGTGAGCTAGATCGAGCCATTTGTCACTAGGATGAATGAATTTTAACCATTTTGTCTTCTCTTGTGTTATTAGCTCAAGATTTAATTTCCCAGAGAGAAACCGTTTACTCAGCAATGTGGTGGATGTGTAATGTGCCCTTCAGGAATGAAGTACTTATTGTCCCAGTTGCTCAGAAAACTGTGAATAGAAAGCTCTAGCCAACACCCTGATGTGTGTGTGTGGGGTTACTTATTAAAGAAAGCTGCCTTCAAATACAAATCAAAACCACACTGAGATACCACCTCATGACAGTCAGNTAGTCTATATACAACAATGGGCATGGGCTTTTCCCTTGCCCTAACTCAGCACGACACCCAGGGGTCACTGTTGCTCAGAACTTGCTGTGGCATTAGCTAATGTCTCCGTTGAGACATTGAGCCTGCGTTGTAGTCCAATTTCTCCCTCTGTCCAAACCTGCTCGCTTCTCTTTCCTCCCAAGAATATTCCCTACTCAACCTCCTGTTTGCCAGTTCTACTCTTCCCCATTAGCTTCCTCCAGCATCCAAGCTGTGGAGCCATGATCAGGGTACCTGGGATAGTGAGAAAAGTGTTTTGCTCTTTTGGTTTCTAAGCAATTGCTTCGATTCTTCTGCAGCACCTAGTTACCTAGATTATTTGGTCTACATTAAATGAAGGGAAGTTATCCCTCAAGAAGCTAAGCAGAATGTTGAGCTGAATGGTTGCAAACACTGGCAGAAATTCACTCTAAGCAAGGATATGGGGGCAGGAAACAACTGACAATTTTTCTTCCTTATAGAAGAAAGTGTCTTGTAGTCACTTTTGATAGACGCGGTCTCACCTATTTGTAACTTTAGTGTTACCCCCTTGTTATGGACTGAATAGGGTCCTCACCCCACCAAATTCGTATGTTGAAGCTGTCAAAGATAAACAAGATTAACAATCATTAAAGCAGTGAGTAAGTAGTAAATCAATAAGTACTGACAGTGAAAGAAACAACAGAGAGTTCCATTCTGATTTGTGCAGATGTGATTGGGTTCTTCGAAGGAAGAAGACAGGAGGGAAAGCAGGGGCTAAGCAGAGTAGGAGAAGTGAAAAATCACAAACCGTTGGCCAGTGCAAATGTTATTCAGTCAGCTGCGTTTGCAAGCTGACAGTTATTGAAGTCGGGATTCTATACTTCTACAAACACAGGAAGACATTGGTCCTATCCTTTGAGATGACTAATTTCAAAGGAGTGGCTCTCAGGTCTTTGAGAAAAAAACACATGTGGTAAGAGATACCTGTTCACAATTGTAAATCCTTTCTAGTAAATGCCCTAAGAAGTTTGGGGCCTATCCTACAGTGTTGGCTGAAACAAACAGCAAATTCTCCAGGCAGCACCGAGTTTTCTCAGGCAAGCTTTTTCATGAGGGGTCCTGGGGTTATCCTAGGAGCATGGCTTATGTCGCTAGCAGCCGTGCTAGAATTTGGTCAAATGTCTTAACACAGAGGCTTGGAAAGAGATGTTATGTGCTGAGAGTTCTACAGCTCTCAAAGCACTAACGTGTGACTGTATAGAGAGATATGGGGCCTTCAGGAGGTTGGCAAGGTAAAATGAGGTGAGAAGGGTGGGGGCCTAATCTAGCAGTGTTGGCATCCTCATAAGAAGAGGAAGAGATTCCCAAGATCTCTTTTTCTCCACGTGCGTAATATGACAAAGCCATTTGAGAACAGAGCCAAGAAGCAACTTTTGCAAACCAGAAAGAGAGCCCTCACTAGACACAGAGTCGGCTGGTACCTTGATCTAGACTTCCAGAACCGTGAGAAAATAAATTTCTGTTGTGTAATCTCCCAGGCTGTAATATTTCGTCATGATAGTTCCAGCAGGATAGTACAGCTCTGTACGCACCGCATCTGAAATCCTACTAGGTATCAATGTTAACACTCTGTGATAATACATGTATGCACGGACACATTTTTATTTAGAAACCACAAACAAAAAGCTTTTTTTTAAACTAAGGCTGTTTTCTAGATATGCTAATTTCAGTCTCCCTCTGGGCCTTAAAAGATTTGTTTATAGTTAAGCAGCATTTATACTCATTTATACTAACTTCAAAAACTAAAGGTATTGCCAAAAGATGAAATGTGAATTGCTTATAATACCACTAAATAGACCAAAACAGAGTGGATTTTTTTGGTGACATAATATTGATGTATTTGGATGGATTAACTTTTCAAATATAATTGACAAGTATCCAGAGAATAAAAGAATGAATGTAAAGTATCCGGAACAGTGCCTAGAACACAGTAGATATTCAATCAACAGTAGTGTTCTACTCCCACCATGGATCAAAGTCTTACACAAATACGAATATATGCACCCACATTTCTTCTTCCTCTTTGTGGCTTTCATAACCCCGACTACAACTTACAGAGCTTACAAACAGAATTAGTAAATAGAGTAACTGACAAACAGAAGTGATATGTCTTCATCATTTGAGAGATATCATCAATTAACAAACTGAAATAATATTATATCAGTATCACTATTATAAAAAGTGTGAAGTTATACCGTGATCATCTCTATAGAAAATAATAGTCAAACTCTGTATTTTTTATCAAAAGACTGGGGATATTCCCTAATCCAGACTGGTGTAAAAAATTATATCAATAGAGAATTGGGATTTATTACACTGGTTATTTGTGACTACGGTTCCCAACAGATTCTTTGTTTTTTAGAAAATTTTGGTAAATTTTCATCATTTTTTATTGACTCTAGTCAATAAAGATTTTTCAACTTTGAAAGGAAAAGTGACCAAAACCACAAATTGATCCTCACTGTTTCACCTGATTTGTGTTTTATTTACATAATAAGATAGATGTTAACATACAACAGTATAGAAAAGTTAGTTCACAGTGTATGTTTAAGTTGTCCTATACAGCAATGAGCAAGGTTTGGAAATAAGATTAAAAACAATCTTCCAACTGTAGAATTAAATGATTATATGATTAAAATGATTATATTTAGTCTGTAACTTCAGGAAAAAGTTTGCCTTGTTTTGTTGTATCCAGAAATAGTTTAGGAACCAGAAAAATGAATGATTTCCCTTGGGATGACATTTGACACAAATACATAGATCACCCTTAACCCACACAATTGTACTGAATGATATGTCATGATTCTTCTTACTCTGAGCCTTCTGTAGGTCACAAAGCTTCAGCCAATCAGTACTTATGGGACTTAAGTATCTGCCTCAATAGTTTCTGTTAATGTCTACTTAGTCGGTTTTAGTTCAGGCTGCTGAAACAAAGTATCATAGATGGGATGGCTTAGAAAAAATCCAGAAATTTAGTTTTTCACAGTTCTTGGGGCTTAAATATGAGATCAGGGTGCCAGAGGGTCAAGTGCTCGCGGGAGCCCTTTTCCAGGCTGCAAACTGCCCTTTTCTGACTGTGTCCTTATGTGGTGGAAGGAGAGGGAACTCTCTGGGTTTCTTTTATAAGGGCACTCGTCATTCACAAGGGTTCTGTGCCTTCATGAGCTAATCACCACCCAAACACTTCAGCTCCAAATACCATCACATTGGAGATTCCATTTCTTTCTTTTTTTTTTTTTCTAATAGTTTATTGTCAACTTAGTTTCCACATAACACTCAGTGCTCATCCTGGAGATTCCATTTCAACATAGGACTTTTGGAAAGATACAAACACTCCATCTGTAGCAGAGTTCATATCAAATTGACATTTAAGAAGCCTTTTGCCTCTGGTCAGTGCAAAACACTTCAAAAAGATGTTTCTAGATAAACATTCTTTAAGCAAAATTAGACACACCCTGTAATAAAATTAAATATAAAAATCTAGGTAAGAGATCAAGGTACTGGTGGTTCCTTGATGGTCTCAAATGCAGCAGGGAAGATCTTCTCTTTTATGCCACTCCACCTTCAGTTTTTCACAAATCAAGAAGCAGCTTATTTTATCGAGTTCTATCTTGAAACTCTAATTAGATCATTAGGAAAGACAACTGTGCATGCAAAGCTCATGCATATAGATATGAATGTTCTCCTTCCTTCTGTATTCTCTCACTATTGTCTTGTCCCCTCGATGCCAAAGTAAGAAACCATTCTAGGCCCTGCTCTAAGGGCAGTAAGGGATCACTCTGGAGCTCACATTTTCCCTCTTTCGTTTATGCTGCAAGATCAGTTAAGACAGCTGAGCCTATCTGTCCTGAAATATTTCTGTTTCTCAGTGTACTGTGGCTTGGTAATCAATCAGCCTCTGAAAGCTGGCTTATGGCAAAATTTAGACAAGAGGAAGGAGATACCCTTGCAGGCTTTGGGAAGATCACTAATTCTAGCTCACTTTCCCAGAATGCCGCATTGTAGTTATGAGCTCAAGACCAGTCAAAATAAAATCTGCCTTTAATTCCTATTTGTGATTGTTGTTTGTTTGTTTACAAATCTCCTTTGGAGTTTTCAAGAGTGGGCCTGGATATGTTTGGGTAACAATTTGGCATCCTAAGTCTTCTGACCATAATAGAGTATTAATATCATTAATATACTGAGTGTTACTGGAGACTTGAGATTAAATATAAATGTAGTGCTTATATATATAATATATTTAATACACATATATTGTATATGTAAAATATATGTATATGTGGATATATATATATATATATATCAATATAGGTATATATACACACAATGCTTCAAGCACTAATTTCAGACACATTTGTCATAGAATAGAGATGGAAATTACTACAATGATCTTTAGAAATAACACTGATTATCTATAATTTAAATTTGAAATATTTTTTAGTGACATTGTGAGATAAAACCTAGGCCTGGACACCTGGGTGGCGGTTTGTAATATATTGGTAACTCACTAAGTGACTCAACATTTTCATCTATAAAAGCAACCAGATCTTTGCTCAGAAACTTTATTGGATTGTAGTATCATTCGGTCAATCTTTCTTTCACTCAGTGACTGCATTCATTGACTGTTATTATGTGACACCATTATTCTAAACTAGTGGTTCAGTAATTAAATGTATAAAATGACTTGGCTTGCAGAGGGTCTAAATATTTTTGAAAGCATTTTGACAGGTGTTGAGTTCTACTTAAAGATAAATGAAATGTCATGATTTTAATTGTTATGAGCTTAGCCATAAGGAAGTAGAATATTTGCGAAGGACATTAAGACCAAAGAAAAGGTAAATGCACAACTACTTATTGAGCTCTTACTATATTTTAGTCAGTGCTGTCCAATAAAATCTTCTTTAATGATGTACCTTTTCCTACATTGTTGAATATGGTAACCACTCATCACATGTGACTACTGAGCACTTGAAATGTTTGTGCAATTGAGGAGTTGAAATTTTAATTAATTTAAACCTAAATGTAAGTAATCATATATGGGGGTGCCAGGATGTCTCAATTGGTTAAACATCTGAATCTTGATTTTGGCTCAGGTCATGATATCACAGTTCATGAGATCAAGCCCCGCATTGGGGCTGCACTGACAGCATGGAACCTGCTTGCTCCCCTGTTCTCTTTCAAAATAAATAAATAAGGGGCGCCTGGGCGGCTTAGTCGGTTAAGCGTCCGACTTTCGCTTAGGTCATGATCTCGCGGTTCGTGGGTTCCAGCCCCGCGTCGGGCTCTGTGCTGACTGCCAGCTCAGAGCCTGGAGCCTGCTTCAGATTCTGTATCCCCCTCTCTCTCTGACCCTCCCCTGCTCATGCTGTCTCTCTCTCTCTCCTAGAAATAAATAAAAATATTAAAAAATAAATAAATAAATAAACTTTAATATATATAGATATATAGATATCTATATATACATGTGGTAGTCATATGTGACTAGTGACTACCATATTGGATTGCACAGTGAGATCCATCTTAAGCAATTTACAGGAAGCATTTTACTTATTAACTTTACCCAATTAAATTAGTCAAATGTGATTAACAATTACTACCTTTAGAGTATTACTATTAACTTTATTCCACAGATATAAAAACTGTAGTGCAGAGCAGTTAAATAACTTAAAAGGTCATTCATTGTGTAAGAGATGTACCTGAGATTCCATGCCAAGGAGGGTTATGCTCTAATTCCTGAGCTTCCCTTTATGCTACACTGAATACCAATCATAGGAAAATTGTTACATATATCTGGAGCCAACAACAGATGAAAAACTATGATGCCATAAGTGAAAATTATTAAAGTAATATAGAAAAATGAAAATATTTATGACAAATGAAAATAGCAGAATGCAAAAGAATATGAACTTTCCAAGAGTAATATGTGTAAAAATAACATGAACATGTTAATAGCAACATGCACGTTTGAACTCAGATTCTTTTTCTGGTGATAATCTTATGGATGCATTTTAAGTGTCTTTACTGTTTGTAACTTACTAGTTTTAATTTTGCTTTTATTGGTCTTTTCATATTAAACAAGCAGCAACACTGGGATATGTGGAAACAAGCAGAGAAATTCATTTGTCTGTCCTTCAAATTAGGACAAGCCTAGGATTGACTAAGAGTATGCAAACATCATTGCAAACCTGTACTATAACTTTGTGTTTACCTTGCTAACAAATTCCCAAATTTCTTCAGAAGGAAAACTGCAACCAATCTCATGGAATTTAATAGTTTTATCCAAGCCAGTTAGGATTATCTTCATTCTTCTTTGCCATCTCCTCACTTTCCCAGTTGCCCCACTCACCCAGAGATGGCCATATTATCTGATTTTAGCTAATTAGACATAAGAGAGACCAGCAGGGAAATCTAAAAAGGATTTTACTCTTTAACAAAAGGAAAGCACCTTTTCCACCTGTTTTCCTCTCTTTGTGTTTGGAATGTGATTTGGTGACACTCTGCTTGCTTAGAGATGCAACTGCCATTTTGTGTCCACAAGAGAAGGTCTACAGATGAACAGAAACATTTGCATCCCTGATACAGTTGAGATGCTGTTCCAAAGGAAGGAAGGAAGGAAGGAAGGAAGGAAGGAAAGAAGGAAGGAAGGAAGAAAAGATATATCTCTATAATTTGTATATAATTTCATTTTCTTTTTTTAAGCCACTTTTCAGAGAATGTTCTGTTACCTGCAGCTTAAAACATTTCTAATAGGTTCACATTCCCTTGCCTCACAAGCTGTGGTTTCCATTGTGTGGAAGATACATGAAGTTGGGAGACTGGGTATTAGCTTGCCTTTGTGGTACAGACTTTCCATAAATCTCCATAAAAGACAGAGTCTCTATGCAAATCATCAGACCACAGCTGAAAAGATTTGCTAACCAGCATAGTTAAAATCTATAAAGCAGCAGGGACCTAAAAGATCCACAAATGCCTATTTTTAAGTTCTGCTCTTTAACATGAATATATTAAAGGTGCTGAAGTCTTTCTACAGATGATATTTGGGCTGGTATTTCTGTAAGGGGAAGAGATTATCTTTTGCTTACGATTTGTCACCTCTAACTGACTGTAGATCACAGCACTTTAGAAGCTTAACCCCTTTAAGTTAGGCTTTCTTCCAACATTTACAAAAACCCTGTCAGCAGGCTGATGAAAATAGAAGCAGCAAAGCAATTAGGTGTAATCCCAAACATCTGCAGGCCAAACCAGACCAATAAATGCTTTCTCCTATTTTAGTTACATACAACTCAAAAGTCTCATTTAAGGTCCTGACAAAGAGAAAAGAATAGAGGACACTTCAAATTATAAACACTGAAATTCAGCTCTAAATACTTCCATCCAATTCTCATGGCAAATACTGGCCATCAATGTCAGTGAAACTTAGTGTAATAAAGTTATTTTATGTCTGGATTCATTGGCACAAAATCACTGAAAATTGGACCTCGGTCCAATTTAGGAAACATTGCACAAATGCTGACTTGTCCTAAGTGCTCTCAAAAGTTGGACATAAAGATATGCCTTCAAGGATCCCATAGTCTAGAGGCAGGTTGTAATCTATTTCCTCAATACTGCATACACTATCTTATCACGGATTCATAGTATCACAGATCTTAACATTTGAAGAAACCTACAGCAAGACGTATTTTCATTGATAATTAGCCTCTGCTAATTTCTATTAAATAAGTAAATAACCCATAGGAATTTGGTTAACTTCCAAAGCATAAAGTGGAGAATTTTTTTCACCTGAGCCAGAAAATCTAAATTAGATTAATTTAGAAAACAATCCAAATGAACAACAGTAATAATGAGGAGGCAGCTTAGGTTTTGGTAAAGCACACAATGTATTGGAAATTTTCAACTCCCCCCCCCCTACCATTTTCTTTAGCTAAATTGCCAGGATCTTTTCCTTCTGCCTAATCAAATTAAAGTTTTTGATCACCAGTTAACTTTCTGCAGGTAGCTTTTTGTAAGTAAGAAAATTTTGTTTTACTAATTGTGTTTTGTTTTGACTCCAAGGTTATTGAGTTTTCTGATGATCTTCTGAGACTAGTTATGAAGAAGCTCATATAGGTTCATGCTCTCTCAGCCCTCTCCACCAAAAAAGATAGAAGCTACAAGTCTGATATCTCACAAAGGTCAGTAATGACTCCCAAGTGACAATTCTGGGTCTCTGGGAAGCAGGTGCCAAGAGGAAAATAAGAATACAAGAGAATTATTGGAGGTAATTCCTGTGAAAGGAAAAAGGAGAGAAGAGGCAAAAATAGTCAGGGAAAGACTTCTCACCATGATGCTGGTCTCACACTTGCACAACAAAGGGAAGGAAGCAGGATGGGGCAGGATGACCTTCAGACTGTTAGTGCACTTCTGCACAAGTCTCAGCCAGCCCCCCCACCAGGAAGTTGCAGTGTAAAGACTGCGCATAAGAGGAGAATCAAAATGACCACATATGGTAATCCCTCAGATCCCCATCATGTTTAGTCACTGGCTAGAGGCTGCCCAGAAAGTGTGTGGTCTTGAATTGAAGGCCGAGACAGATCTTGAAGTGCTGAGGCTCAACTAACTATTCTCCTTGTAGCACATTCTCTTTCAAAAGATGTGAGTGGCTTACCTCCAAGGCTGCAGTAGTGAGCTGGTAATGATTTTTAACCTTTTATTCTTATGATATTTGGCAGTTTTCTAGAGCTAAGTTCTGGTCATGGAACTTAGTACTTAAAAGGGAGCCAGAACATGGTGACATTGTTACTTTATCCCCATCCTTCTCTTAGATCTTTCATTACCCATGGTGCTTTGAGATTTTGCCAGTCACTTCATAAGGCTGGACATGGTTCAAACCCTAATGCCTAAGAGGGAGGGTTGGAGGTGGAACAGATATCCCCCAAATTATAAAATTTCCTCTATACTAGGTGACAGGACACTTTTGTAAATAGTATTCAGCAAATTATATTGGCTTACTACAAGAATTATTATCTTTTTTTTTTAACCTATTTGATACTATCATACTAGAAAGTTGAGTAGTTACATCTCCAATTTTTTTATATGATCACCTTTAGTTTTATATCAATGAATAGTCAGGCTTTGAAACAATTCAATTGTTTAATGTTCATTTAGTACAAAACCAAAGCACAAAGGAAAAAGACTTGAAATAAACTAACCAAAAAGTACTATGCCAGAACCATATTTAAATTTAGTATTTAATTCCACATGATACTAAAATAATAATGAAATATCTATTTGAAAAGGCAGCTAGTGTTATGGAAGGTAGAAATAACGATTATCAGTTTTTATATCTCAAGAAGTGAGCTGTCAATCTGTAGGTTTGATAATTTTATAAAAATTCTAAGTGTGATATCAGAAATAATGTTACAATGACCTCTAAAAGCAAAGTTGTGGCTACATATTAAAATAAGTTGCATAGTTCCATTTTTCAATAAAAAAGTATTTTAGGGGTGCCTAGGTGGCTCAGTCAGTTGAGCATCCAACTTTGGCTCAGGCTATAATCTCATGGCTCATGGGTTCAAGCCCCACATGAGGCTCACTGCTATTAGCCTGTCAGCACAGAGCCCACTTTGGATCCTCTGTCCCCCTCTCTCTGCCTCTCCCTCACTTGGTCTCTCCCAAAAATAAATACATTTTTTAAAAAGTATTTTAATAGTTATTATTGAATTATAAATTGCAAATTGTTTTGGAGCTTTACAAAAATTGTATCAAACTCTCTACATACCATATATATGATACTATATGCTATATATAGTATATATCTATAGTATATATATAATACACACATACACATATATACATATGTATAGGGACTATATACAAAAGTTTTTTTGCGGGGGGGCTCCTGGGTGGCTCAGTCAGTTAAGCGACCGACTCTTGATAGTGGTTCAGGTCATGATCTTGTGGTCCTGAGATTGAGCCCCCCATCAGGCTCTGCATTGAGCATGGAACATGCTTAGGATTCTCTCTGTCTCTCTCTCTGTCTGTCTCTCTCTCTGTCTGTCTCTCTCTCACTCTCTCACTCTCTCTCTCTCTGCCCTTCCCCTGCTCTCTCTCTCTCTCAAAACAATAAGTAACTAGGCAGAGGCACGGGCCAAGGTGGCACGGGCCATTGCAGAGCCCACCAAGGAAGCTGATGCTGTGGACAAAGATGCAGCCAGGAGCTCCATGGCTCTGACATGGCACAGAGCCTCATCCTGAGGACACTACCATGGCTCCAGCGGGGGCAACCTCCTCTGGAAGGACTGGGGCCCCTTGGGCACACGTCGTACCCACCATGGTGCAGCCTGATCAGCGTCGGTAGCAAAGGCAACGGCCACAGGGTCAGGGGGAGAGCCCAGTTTCCAGGTGGTGGCAGTGCTCCTACAGTGCTCTCCACCTGTTGCCAGGTTTGCTATCTCCCCATTTGGGCCTGCTTGGAATTGCCAAGCAAGAGGCCAGGGCCTCTTCCACCAGGCATACACATGTGCACCAGACTTTTTTGAATTGGCTTTTTCAAACTTTCCCAACATTCTAGTCCTAGCTCTATGACTTAGAGTAGGAGAAAATCTTGTTCGTGAGCATCAGCAGCTGAATAAGAATGTTCATGGGATAACTGTCTTTAATAGCAAAAAACCAACAGGAAACATGTGCACACAAACTCAAAACAAAAAACAAACAAGCAAGCAAAAAAGCACTGGAAACCACTCAAATGTCTGTTTTTCTCTTTCCTTAATTTTTAGCTTTGCTATTTCCTGTTTGGATTTCTAACTTTTTCTTCTTTAAAACTTGTGGCATTATATCATGTTGTATTAATATGATTTTAGGCACAATATAGATTTCAAAACATGTCAGATTTCATATTAGTGACTGATGTATGTACAAAATATATGACCAGGAACAAATGAGAAGATTGGTAAAAGGTAATAACGGTACAGTGGAAATATGTGACTTGGAATAAATGGGTGGGCAGTCATAGCCAAGGGATTTGGGGAAGTCTCCTGAGTCTCATTTTCCTCATCTGGAATATGGGGAGAAGGTATAAATAATACCATTTATGCCTGGTTCTGCAGAGTTATTTTGAGAATCAAATACATTACCATATGTGAATGAGCCCTTAAACTCTTAAGTGCTGTATTAAAAATGGAATCCTGCCTTCTTTGTGAAGAAATATACAGTAAGAAAGAAAGTATTCTGATATTAAATTAGCAGAAACAAAGATGAACAATGGGAGACATTAGCCCTGGAAATTTAAGTTAGAGATGTAGCTCCAACAAGTTGGAGAGAACGTTTCCAGTTATGAGATTGCAGCTGACAACTCAGTAGACAGGAATTGCAACAGAGGGAAGGAAAACTAATTTCTGGCTGGATGGTAGAATAATAAATCCACTCGTGTAGGCCATAGCCAGAGATATGTTACTTCACTTCAGAAAGCATATGGAGGATAAGGCCAAATTAGCAAGCTTTTTTGTTATACATATCGTAGAGATGGAGCAGAGACTGAATAAATGATTGGAAGATATAAAAGATATAAATATCCCTCACGAGGGTGTGTGAAATATTGGAGAAGAAATGCGAAAGGCCTTGCTAAGCACTTCCTCCCAGGAATTCATTTGTTAAGGCGATTAATACTTATTGTTGCAATAAACAAACTTTCAGGTTTCAGTGATTTAATACAGTCTAATGCAGGCTAGGATATCTTCCTCTGGTTTTTGTCTACATCGTATAAACTAAATGTACTTCAAACTGCCATGGAACTGGAAGAGAGGGATAGAAGCGTTATCCTAGGTCTTAACTGTGTGATCATAGAAGCAACACACATTAGTTCTGCTCACAGTCTACTGGCCATATCTAACCACACAGCCCCAACCTGATTTGCAAATGTGTCAGGGAAATGAGTAGAGAGCATACGAATGTTTGGTTGAGCAGAGGTCATATTTCTAGAACTAGTATATCCTTTCATTCCTTCTTCAAATACAGTGAATGCATTGCAACTTTCCCATAAGGAGTAAATGCAAAAACCCACACAGACCCTGCACTCTGAGAGTCTAGGGTCTCTGAGTGTGAGACATTAGGGACTCCATCAGAATGGGTGTAGCACACCACCTTCTTGAAATTGCTGGGTAACGAGGCCAGCTCTCTTAGCCTCCACACCCATGCTGACAGAAGATAACTACAATACACACTCTTCTTTTTTGGAGGGGGAAGAATGGTAGACACAGTAGCAGCTGGAACAGAACAAGCTCAGCTAAGTAAACACTATAAGGAATCCCTCCTCTAGGCTTTAGGGAGGTAATCCCTTGATTGGCCCAGATTCTTCTTTCTGAAAAATTCTAATTTGTCCATTTTCCCTTGTCTCTTCCTTCTTCCCCGTCCATTTTCTTTCTCAGCCATAATCTCCATTGGGTTTTGTGGAGTATGACCGTATTGAGATTACAGAATTCTCAGCTCACTTTCTGCTCTTGGTAGGTTAGAGTCCCAAAGTCTTTGTAAAAATCTTAAACAGCTAAAAGGGGCCTGGGAAAGCTAGGCTTTGTTGAATCAAGCCTCTGGTGCAAGGATTTATGATCTAGAATACAATGTAAGATAATGTGGTCAAATATTTATAAAATAAAGCATAACTAAACAGAGCATCATGGCATTCAAAGAAAAAGGAGAAATCAATCCAAGTGGAAATATTTAGTTTCGTAGATTGGTCTATAATATTATAACCTGCTTTTCTCTCTCTACCCCTTCCACAAATTATGTACCAGAACAATTACAGTTTCCTGAAGTTATTATTCTTTGATATTTTATCTCTTTCTTTGACTTTGCATAGGTTACTTCCTCTGCATAGACTTATACTCTCATCCACCAACTTACAAATTGCTATTCATCTTGTTAAACTCATTTCAAGTGAACTCTCCTCAGTGAAGCCACCTCTGACTGGGAGAGACTGAACTATTCCCTCCTTTGTTGCTGCATAGGATTTTGCTTCCTCTAGTTTTACCCCAAGAGTTAAGTATGCAAATGGTACATCCAGGGAAGTTAACGAATACTTTGAAGACTTGTTCTCTGCCTTTTCTTCTTAGACATATTTTGTCCTATTTATTGTATGTGGTTATAATTATATTTCATATACAGTAACATATCTCAATATTTCTTCAGTTAGCCATTATACTATAAGCTTTTTATTACATAATTCTATGGTTATATTATATTACATTCCAATGAGAGGCTTCTCCATATTGTTATGGCTGAAGACAGTTGTTCCCTGTTTTTCTTTTACAAATAGCAAACCTACTTATGCTTGGGATCCACTAATGCAGCTAATCATGAATTTCATCAACTTCTATTATTTCATAAGCAGCATATGGAACCATTCCTTATTTTCTCATGTGTCAACTGACAGGAATTTCTTGTCACTGAAGGGCATCTAAAAGTTACGAATGTACTTGTTCACAACAATAAACCGTGTTATCTATTTCAACCATCAACTACTGATTATAGAGCAAATCAAATCAAACTTAGTGGCTAAAAACAACAATGTTATTATTTCTCATGATTCTACATGTTCACCAAGGTCAGCTGGGTAGTTCTCCTCTGTGTGATCTGAGCTGGGACTACATAATCAGGGGGCTTTATTTGGGAAGAAACAGCCAAAATGGCTTCCTCACATGACTGGTAGATGATGCTGTCATTTGGCTGGGAGCTCAATTGAGACTTTGAAAAGAACTCACACTCGTGGCCTCCCCATGTGGCTTTGGCTTCTGAGCAGCAGGTGGATTTGAGAAGGGGCACCCCACAGTGATTGTCCCAAAAGTGAGCATATAGAAGCTGCCAGATATTTTAAAGCCTAACTTAGTTACTGGCACAGTATGATTCTACCGCATTCTATTGTTTAAGTAGTCACACAGCATAAACAAACAGATAAACCCAAGGGAAGGGCATTTTCACGTGCCATGTGGGGCTGTGATGAAGAATGGATAGTCATCTTTACTGCACTGCATGCCAGGTCCCCTCATCCTGCCCCCAGAGGTGGCCGGGCTGGCTGAGTACTCAGTAAACAGGGTGTGGGGAGGGGTGGTGGAGGGCGGCAGAGGCAGGAGACCCTGTGGCCCCCACACCTGCTCCTCTCTGGGTCTGGGGGGCTGGGACAGGGACAGTCTGGCTTGGTGAAGGCGGGAGGCCCAAGGTGGAGACAGAGATACAGCCCCCAGGAGTCCATCCCCTGGCTGCGGGGGTACATGGGAGGGAGAGTTAAATCACCTTAAGTTCATTTGACTTCAAAATTCTGAGATGTACTGTAAGAATCTCTTTGTGCTGAGTTTTGTTTTTCTTTTCTTTTTTTAAATCTTGCTGTGTGTAACATAATGTCAGACATTATTAACTATAGCTTCCCCAAATGAAATTCAACTCAAATAAATCTTGGGAGGGAAAATTATAGAACGTTTCCTCTGGGCAAGTATGCTCTATGCAATCTTCTACATATGCCTTGCTGTTTTCCCTGTTTCATCACCTTCGATTTGTTTTGCTTCCGTGTCAAGTGTTTACATGTCTGCAGTGGTCATTCTCTGAATACACAGCAAGAAAAGGTGAGAACATCAGTAACCCCCTTGCCTATGGCCAGGCTCAACAAGGCACACTGACATAATGGCAGACGTGGCAATTTTGCCTTGCAGTTTCTCCATATTATGTCACATCTAGAGCATAGTGGCTGGTGAAAAAAGATGAGGGTTCAGAGACGCATTTTGACATGGAATGCTAGAGGGATAAACACTCAAATGGCCTTCAGGAAGGAGAGAGTGTTTGATGAGTGGTCTTTGTGAGTCACTCTGTTCCAGAGTCCACAAAATTGTGCTCATGCTGCTCCATCTAAAAGTATCAACAGTTTAACTTTTGGCCTCTTTAAAAATATAAACTTAATTGGGTTTATAGGTTCTGTAGTTTAGAGAGCTCACAATGGCCACTCAAGTTTTTCTATCTCCAGATTCCTGCTTCACATTCAGCTGCAGTGAATAACAGAAACCTTTGTCCTCAAGACTGCGAGAGACATGAGAGATTCTATGACACTGGCCAAAGTTCACACATCACAGGTATTGCTGGAAGCAAACACTCATTATCTACCTCTAACTCTAAGGAGTGAATCTATACTTTTCAAAGGCGCCTTTTCAATGAACAAAGAGGGTATAAGATGAATAGCTGTTATAAATTTGTAGCCTGTACCAGCCCTACATCTCCCCCTCTTAGATATTTCACTAGAAACTAATGTCCAATTCGATTTGCAAAGGATATTCTCCAAGCCTCAAATGTCCTCAATTAGACAGAAAGGAAGTTCGATCAAAGTCTATACTAAAGAATTTAATATAGACAATTTCTTCTACTCATAAGACTTTAATCACTACCTATTGAATCTAGAAAAAATATTGTTGAACTTCAGATGCATATTCAAATAACTATCAAAATTTTCCTATTTGGTTATCCCACAGGCAACTCAAAATTCAGAATGTCCAAGAATGAATTATCTTCCCATAAAAGTTTCTGTCACAACTAATGATACCACTATCTATCATACCACTCAAGATAGAAACTGAGACATTTTGGGGCACCTGGGTGGCTCAGTCGGTTAAGCATCTGACTTTGGCTCACATCAGAATCTCATGGTTTGTGAGTTTGAGCCCTGGATTGGACTCTGTGCTGACAGTTCAGAGCCTTGGAGTCTGCTTCAGATTCTGTGTCTCCGCCTTTCACTGCCTCTCTGCCACTTGTGCTCTCTCATTCTCTTTCTCTCAAAAATAAACATTAAAATACTTTTTTTAAAAAAGAAACAGATACTTTATCTCATGTTTAACTCTCAGATTTGGGGCAGTCTATCAAATAAATATAACCCAAGTCTAGAATCTCCTACAATGTGTTTGTTCTATAAAACACTAGTTCAGTGAAAAGTCTTTTACATAGAGAATAATCTGTTATTCAATCCCCAGTTAAGAGCTTATACTACATTTTAGAGAATGTTTTCCCAAGTTATTTTTTGAATCCCCAAACTTTTCTATTTACTATCTAATGAAACCATTCAAAGCTAACATTCCATGGACTATGCTTGAGGAAATGGTGCTCTAAATATCTTCTGGTGCTTACTTTATTTTCCCATCACTATTTACTCATCTTAATATAAAAACTAATATAAAACTAACCTTCAAACTAATCTTATCTGCATTCTTCTCCTTTGCTATGTGTCTTTTTCACTATAGTGAAAGTGATATTTGTAAATATAAATATCATCCTGTTACTTTTCTGCTTTGCCCCATTCTGTGGCCTCATAATATTTACAGGATTGTATTGATTAGGAAAACTTATCTCCAAATAACAGAATCCTAATTAGTAGTGCTTCAAGCAACGTAGATAAGTTATCTTATCATATAATGAGGTCAGGGTGGAGAATTTCCAGGCTGGTTAAATTAGCAAAACAAGAATATTATCAAAGATTCACATGTTTCCAATGCTCTGTTTTAACAAGGATTCAAAAAGGGAAAGTCATAGTGCAGGATACACTGCTCCTGGTATCACATTACACAATAATAACCAAAGTTGGAAATAAGAGTTTCTTCTGATTTTTCCTTTTATGTTAGGGGAAAAAACCTTCCCATAAGCCCTATAGAAAATTTCTTCTCAGAACCTATTATCCAGCTTAGAATCACATTGCCTGTTGTAGACTCAAGGAAGGTGGGAAAGGGAAATTCTGATGCTTTCAGCTTCAGTAGTTGAAAGTAGGCTTGCAAGCATGGGGAAAAAACAAAAAACAAAACAAAACAAAACAAAACATGAGGTATTGCTGTTGGGCAACAGAGTTATCCCTGGCATTTGAGACCACTCAAAAGTTGGGCTTTTCTTCTAGTATTATTACTGGCCTTTTCTGATGGCCTTTTCATCACACCTTCCAGTATCTACATCATTTTTTACTAGATTCCTTGTATTAAATTCCATCTTCACAACTTCTTTATATTCAGGCTTTTAGATTTTTTTAAAGGTTTATTTAAGAGTGAGAGAATGCAAGTGAGGGAGGGGCAGAGAGAGGAGGACAGAGGATCCGAAACAGGCTCTATGCTGACAGCAGAAAGCCCAATACAGGGCTTTAACACAAGAGCTGTGAGATCATGACCTGAGCCAAAGTCAGATGCTTAACTGACTGAGCCACCCAGGCAGCCCTAGGTTTTAAGATTTAGATTAAACAGGGGCACCTGGGTGGCTCAGTTGCTTGGCTTTGTGCAGACAGCTCAGATCCTGGAGTCTGCTTCAGATTCTGTGTCTTCCTATCTGCCCCTCTTCTGCTCATGCTCTCTCTCTCTCTCTCTCTCTCTCTCACAAAATAAATAAACATTAAAAATAAATATATAAAGATGCAGATTAAACAGAATAACCTTAGACACCTCAATCACCAAGAGAGTTAATTACTTCCTTGTGAATTACATTACTGGGGGAAGAATTTGACTCAGGTGTGTGGTATTTACTTTCTATGGCTTTATTGAAGTGTAATTGGTGAGTTAAAATTGCACATATTTAATGTATTCAATTTTTTATGTGTTTGGACCTATACAGACACCTGTGATATCAAGACAATCAATATAATAAACGTATTCATCACTTCTAAAAACTTCCTCGTGTCCCTTTGCTTTTGTGTCAGTGTGTGATTAAGAACGATAACACGAGATCTACCCTCTTAAGAAATTTTAGGCACACAATACAGCATTCTTAATTAGCAGCACTATGTTTTAAAGCAGATCTCTAAAACTTATTCATCTTGTATAACTGTAACTTTATGCCCATTGAAAAACAACCTCCCATTCTTCCTGCCCCTATCCACTGGCGTGAGTGACACTCAACATTCAGTTATTTTTAAAAATTGTATTTAAATCCAAGTTAGTTGGCATATAGTGTAATAATGGTTTCAGGAGTAGAATTTAGTGATTCATCACTTACATGTAGCATTCAGCCAATGTTCTGTCCTCTTTGGAAAAAATGTCTATTTAGGTCATTTTCCCATTTTTAATTGGATTAACTGATTGACCAATCGCTACTGAGTTGTAGGAGTCCCTGATATATTATAGAAGTTAACCACTTTCTAGATTATAGTTCAGAAATACTTTCTTCAATTCCATAGGTTACCTTTCACTCTGTTGATTGCTTCTTTTACTATACAGAGGCATTTTAGTTTGATATAGTCTGCCTTGTCTATTTTTGCTTTTGTTGTCTATGCTTTTGGTGTCATGTTCATGAAATCATTGCCAGAGCCAATGTCATGAAAACTTCCCCCTATATTTACATTTAGGAGTTTTACAATTTTAGGTCTTAAGTTTAAGTCTTCACTCCATTTTGAGTTGAGTTTTTTGCATGGTATAAGATGGGGGTCCAATTTTATTCTTTTGTATATGGATATCCAATTTTCCCAGTATCATTTGTTGAAAAGACTATCCTTTAACTATTGTTAAAGACTATCCTTTAACTATTGTATTCCTAGTGTCCTTGCTAAAGATCAGCTGACCGAATATGTGTGGGTTTATATCTTAGCACTTTCGTCTGTTCTAACGGTCTATATGTCTGTCTTTATGCCAGTACCATGCTGTTTTAATTACTGTAACGTAATATATTTTAAAATCAGGAAGTGTGATGATTCTAGCTCTGTTCCTCATTCTCAAGATTACTTTGGTTATTTTGGATCTTTTGTTATACTACATATATATTAGGATTGTTGTTGTCCTATTTATGTGAAAAATGCCATTGGTTTTTTTGGTGGTGAATCTACAGATTCAATGCTTCGCATAGCACAGACGTTTTAACAATATTAAGTCTACCCACCCATGAACATGAATGGAATGTCTTTCTATTTATTTAAAGCTTTAATTTCTTTCATCAGAGTATCCTATTTTCCACTGTTCAAGGCTTTCACCTCATTGGGTAAGTTTATTTCCAAATGTTGTTTTAAAAAATGATCCTATAATAATAAATGGGATAGTTTTCTTAATTTATTTTTCATATTGTTCATTTTTAGTATATAGAAACACAACTCATGTTTGTATGTTGATTTTATATCCTATAATTATACTAGAAGAATGTATTAGCTCTAAGAGGTGTTTTTTTTTGGGGGGGGAGGGGTACAGTTTTTAAGATTTTCTATATTTAAGATAATTTCATCTGCAAACAGAGAAAATTTTACTTTTTCCTTCTGATTTGGATGTTTTTTATTTCTTTTTAGTGCCTAACTGCACAGGCTAGAACTTCCAGTACTGTATTGAATAAAAGTGGTGAAAATTGGCATCCTTGTATTTGTTCCTAATCTTAAAGAATTTTTTTCCAGTTTTTTTACCACTGAATATAATGTTACCTATCAGTTTGCCTTTTTTATGTTGAAGTACATACTTTTCTATATATATATTTTGTTGAGCATTTTAATGATGGCAGAGTGTTGAATTTTGTAAAATGTTCATCATCTATTGAGATGATTGTGATTTTTATCATTCATTCTGTTAACACAGAATATCTCATTAACTGATCCGTGAATGTTCAACGATCCTTGCATCCCAGGGATAAATCCCACGTGATCATGGTCTAAATCCTTTTAATGTACTGTGGAATTTAGCTTGCTAGTATTTTGTTGAGAATTTTTGCATCAGATACATTGGCCTATAATTTTCTTTGTCTGGCTTTGGTGTCACAGTGATGCTGGTATTATAGAATGAGTTTGGAAGTGTTCCCTTGGCTTTAATTTTTTCGGTGAATTTGAAAAGTATTGGCATTCTTTTTTTTTAAATATTTGGTAGAATTTCCCAATGAAGCCATCTGGTCTTGGGCTTTTCTTTGTTGGGAGATTTCTGATTACTGATTCAATCTTTTTTTTTTCCCAGTTGATTTATTCTTAATTCAGTTTTGTTAGAGTGTAATTTCTCTGCTTTTTCTAGATTATTTTATTTGTTGGCATATACTTGTTTATAGTAGTCTTGCACGATCCTTTTTGTTTCTGTGGCATCAGTTGTATTATCTCCTCTTTCATTTATTTAAAAAAAGATTCAGTGTTTATATTTGAGAGAGACAGAGATACAGTGTGAGTGGGGGAGGGGCAGAAGGAGGAAGACACAGAATCTTGAAACAGGCTCCAAGCTCTGAGCTATCAGCACAGAGTCCGACGCAGGGCTCCAGCTCAGGAACAGTGATACAATGACCTGAGCTGAGGTAGAAGTCAGATGCCTAATCAACTAACTGAACTACCCAGGCACCCCCCTCTCCTTTCATTTCTAATTATGTTTGAGTTTTCTCTCATTTTCTTAAGTCAGTAAACAGTTTGTCCATTTTTTTTTTCAAAAAACCCCTCTGTTTTTTTGATCTTCTGTTTTTATAGTCTCTATTTCATTTTCTACTACTCTAATATTGTTTCTTTCCTTCTTTTTGCTAACTTTCGGCTTAGTTTGTTCTATCTTACTTCTTTGAAATGTGAAGTTAGGTTGTTCATTTGAGATCATCCTTTTTAATGTAGGCATTTATTACTATAAACTTTCCTCTTGGCACTGCTTTTAATGTATAAGTTTTTGTATGCTTTGTTTTCATTTTCAATTGTCTCAAAATATTTTTTATTTCCTTTATGATTTTTTTTTTTTGCCCCACTTGTTGTTTAGGAACATTTTTTTTTTAACTTCTACAAATTTTCCAATTTTCCCTATTATTATTATCTAGTTTCATATCATTGTGGTCATTAATGATACTTAATATGATTTCATGTTTCTTATACTTGTTAAGACTTGTTTCATGGCCTGGGGCGCCTGGGTGGCTTAGTCGGTTAAGCGTCCGACTTTCGCTTAGGTGATGATCTCGCGGTTCGTTGGTTCGAGCCCCACGTCGGGCTCTGTGCTGACTGCCAGCTCAGAGCCTGGAGCCTGTTTCAGTCTGTGACTCCCTCTCTCTCTGACCCTCCCCTGCTCACGCTGTATCTCTCTCTCTCTCTCCTAGAAATAAATTAAAAAAATAAATTAAAAAAAAAAAGACTTGTTTCATGGCCTAACATGGTCTATCATGAAGAATGTTCCATATGCATGTGTACCTTGAGAAGAATGTGTATTTTGCTGCTGTTGGGTGGAATATTCTGTAAGGTTCATGTGGTTTATAATTTTATTGAAGTCCACTTTTCCTTTATTAACATTCTGTCTGGATGTTCTATGAATTGTTGAAAAGTACAGTATTCAAGTATCTTATTATTTCTTCAGTTCTGTTAATATCTAACATACATTTAGGTGCTTTGATTCTGGGTGCACATATATAATTGTTGTATCTTTCTGATGAATTTATTCTTTTATCATTATATGTCATCCTTCTTTCTCTCCTGTGACTGTTTTCAACCTAAAGTCTATTTTGTCTGATGTAAATATAGCCATTTGAACTCTCTTCTACTATTTGCATGAAACCTCTTTTTCCATCTCTTTACTTTCAGCCCATATGTGCCCTTAAATCTAAACTGAGTGGCTTATAGACCACATATAGTTGAGTCTTTTTGTTGTTGTTGCTGTTCCATTTAGTTTCAAGTGATTATTGACAGGGAAGGACTTACTATTTCCATTTTATTAAATGTATTCTGTTGCTCTTGTAACTCTTTTGTTCCTCTTTTACTCTCTTTCTTTTTGTTTCACTGTTTATCTTTTTCTTTTATGTCTCTTGTATAGGTGTTTTGTGTGGGCATCTGTTACCAGAAGACTAACATAAAACACCTTATAACAGATGACTTTAAGCTGATAATCTTAATTCAATCGCATCTACACTTTTACTTCTTCTCCCACACACCTTATAGTATTAATGTCAAAATTACAGATTTTATATTGTGTTAATTAACAAATTTGCAGTTAATCTTATACTTTTTTTTAGCATTTGTACTAAAATTAAGAGTGCTTTACACACTACCATTACAGTAATACAGTATTCTCTACTTGTATTATATTCACCTTTATAAAATGACTTTTCTACTTTCACATGCTTTATGTTGCTTAGGATTCTTTCATTTAACTTCAACAGCTTAAATACTGGTTGCAAAACAGTGCTGATGGGAACAAACTCCCCCCAGTTTTGTTTGTTTGGACACATCTTTATCTCTTCTTCATTTTCAAATGACAGTTTTTCCAGTTATCAAATTTTTGGTTAGCAACTCTTGACAGTTTGTTGAATAAATCATCTTACTCCCTTCTACCTCAGTCTACTGAAGAATCCATTGATGGTCCTACGGGGGGTCCTTTGTACATGATGAGTCACTTCTCTTGCTGCTTTTAAAAGTTTGTCTTTGACTTAAAACTATTTTATTATAATGTGTCTTGGTGTAAATTTTTGAATCATCCTGTTTGGAGTCTTTTGCACTTCATAAGCCTGAATGTGTTTTTCCTCCACAGAGTCATGAAGTTTTGAGCCATTATCTCTAAATAAGCTGTCTGCACCTTCTCCTTCTCCTTCTGGGATTCCTATAATGTATGTATTGGCTATCTTGATGATATTTCATAAATCCCTTCAGCTTTCTACACTCTTTTTTATTCATTTTTCTTTTTGTTCCTCTGACTAGATAATTTCAAGTGATTTTTCTCTGGGTTCTGTGCTTTTTTCTTCTCTTTGAGTGGAGCCCTCTATTAAATTAGTTCAGTTACTATATTCTTCTGCTCCAGAATTACTCTTGGAATCTTTTTATGGGTTCTCCATGCTGATATTCTCATTCTGTGGATGTATCAGTTTCCTAATTTAATTTTCTGTTGTGTTCTACTATGGCTTACTAAGATTCTCTAAAACAATTATTTTGAATTCTATGTCAGGCAATTCATGGGATTTCTTCAGGGTTGGTTACTTTTTGTGCCTTTGATAGTGTCACACTTCCCTAATTTGTTGTATCCCTTGTAGCTTTGCATTAGTGCCTGTCCATTTGAAGAAATGGCCACCTCTTCCAGTCTTTATGGACTGTAATTGGCAGGGAAAGACCTTCACTAATCAGCCCAGCTTATGATTCTGAGGGTATTTCAGAACTTTTTAATGGATGTGCACATTCTACTCCTGGGGTGGAAGTCCCAGGATTTTCTCCATCTCACAGAGCCATGGCGGGTGTTGACTCATCTGACTCTTTCCCTAGAAAAGTGTACCAAAATGCTGGGACATAGAATGCAAGCCCCTTCCCTCCTGAGGAAGAAAACTCAGTATTATGCACCTTTTCCCATCCCACTGAACAGTGTTAGGTACAAAGAGGTGCTCTCTCATTTTCCCTAGAGATTCTGGGATGTTAGGTATAAGCTACTTCTTCTGAAGGAGAAGTCTCAGGATTATGTGCCATCTCTCAATCCTGCAGAATCAAGCTGACTGCTGAGATCCTTCCTATATGCTGAGAGTCACCAGCCACTCCTATTGCTTTAGTTGCTCCAAGACTTTCAGCTATGTCAGATCCCTCAGCACCCTGGGTGACGTGAAATAGCGTAGGTCTCTCAGGCAGTATCCTGAAAGAGAGAGGACATTGGATATATCCTCTCACTCTCTCTCCCCTTCAAGGAAGAAATTATCAAGGGGATCTTTCACTGTGGTGATTTGGGGGAAGGAGATATGTGAATAAAGTAAAATTGTTCTAATCCATTTCAATGCAATTGTTCTTGGTCCTATAGCTTCCTGGGGTACTGAAACTTCTTGACTAGAGTTTTGGGGTTCTCATAAAGGTATTATAATCTGTATGTGATTATTAAATAATGTTCCTGGGGAAGGATGAGGACTGCTACTTCCTATTCTATCACCTTTTATATATCCCTCCCTGAATTACTTATTTTGTATTTCTGTGCTTCATTCATATATACAGTCTAAACTCTTAGCCCCACACCAAGCATATACTAAGTAGCTAATATATGCTTATTGAAGGAGTGATCTAAATTCAATTTTAATAAACATCTACCTCTCTTGTGTTTAGCATCCTGATAGTTATGAAGGCAACACACAAGAAAATATACTGTTTCCATTATGGGGTGTAATGGATTATAATTTAATAGTGCAGTTACCTATAAGTACCTCTGATAGTCAAATGGAACATAGATATATAAATAAGCATTACAAATTAAATAAATGCTCTGGATATGACTCTGGAAAAAAATTAGGTGGCAAAGTTGGTTGTAGAATTGGTAGATCTATAAATATATCTTAGTGTTTTGATAAGCAGATACTGCAGAAAAAGATATTGTAGAATAACGTATATCTTCTTTTTTTTTTAACAAGAACCCTCAAGTGGAGCAATATATGTTATTTGGGAGAATAGTGCTCAAATGAGTGGTACTGTGATGTTGGAGATGGATAGGAAAAAAAAGAATGGAATACGGCAAGGGATAAGGACATAAATCAGTTAGTAGCTCTGTATTAGAGAATCCCCAACTGCTAAGTAAATGATACAGATTTGGTTCTCTGCCTCAGCCTTATAGAGATTACTTCTAACCCCAAGCCCACACAAGCCCCACAGGGAAACAGCATAATAAGATGATAATATCAGGATTTTAAAGATGCTCTCTTGTAGCTGTATTCAGATTTTACAAAAAAGAGTAACAGGTTGAGGGCTGAGAACATAGCACCCATGAAAGACAGACTGGCTAGGTTTTGGAAATGTCTACGTAATTTAGATAGAATTTACAGTATAAAGAGAAAATGGGAAAAGAGTGGACATTAACTATAGCTCTACAAACATCAGAACCATGTATTTATAAAACAGTTTCTTTTTAATGCTTTCTTTCCCTATGCTCTTTGGATTTATATTTAGACATTTATGGTTACATTAATGGGTGTCAGTGTATGGATGCTTTTGACACAACACTGGACAATGTAATCAAAGGCCTTTAAAATCACTTGTTTTATAAGACAAGATTTATTCCTGGTTTCAGTGGGAGTTACATTCACTACCACAAAAAGGGCAAAAATCAACAAGTCCTGGTAAAATCGTACATGAATTTCTGTATAAATAAAAATGCAGTTTCAAAGAACTTATTTCTTTGCATTTGTTAAAGCAGGTACCTGTAGTCCTGAGCATATTGCTCACAGCTATTTTATGGTGGGAGGTAAAACCAAAAGGGAAAACAGCATTATTTGCACTCTTGTGATTCATGGAGAAAATTGTTACTCTTTGAAGCTTAAGAAGGAAAATCCCTGGTTCTTAAAAAACCCTATGCCATGAACACACACACACACACACACACACACACACACACACACACACTCATACACAGAAATGAGGTGATGCATTTTAATTCATCCACAGGTTTCACTGCAGAATATTTCATAAAACCTTCTGGGTCAAATTTGCCAATGTGGATGCCTGAATTATTTCTGCTAGATAAAATCAAGTCAACCTGTCATTTTGCATTTTAAACAGATGATTGAGGATGCACAATTTAACATCTGCATGCATAGTAAGCAGTTGGGCCAGTACAAACAGTTGCTGTGATGTGGACAAATGAGTTTGAATCCACACACATTCTTCATGCATTATTCACATGGCTTCATCTGTAAATTGGGGTCTTTAAATATGAAGAAAAGAAAGAAAATAGTTTGATTGAGTCCAAGTATTTTAGGTTAGAATGCTCTTCCAAATGAAGCAGATTTGTTAATAAAATGTAACATACTGGAAATTTGGACATAGGGAACACCTGGCACACAATTTTGGCACATAATTAGATAATTGAATACCTACGACAGATAGTTAATTGTCATAATCAGTGGATAATTTATTTGAGACATAATCTTATTCATGCCTTTCTTATGTACAAATGGACATGTTGCCAGATGTGCATGAAGCATAATTTCAGTTCTGCTTTTACAATGGGATTTGACTTCCATTAGTCTACCTTAGCAAAATGTCACCCTTTCACTGGTGGCTTTTAGAAAATAGTGATTTGGAGACAGCTTGTGAAGAGAGGCCTTTACAAGAGAATCATATTTAGTTAACTAAAGGAGAGTTGATGGCAAAATAGATGAAAAGTTGTTTGCTGTAGATTTTCAAATCAAAGTTACTTATAATCATTTGAAGTTTCTCAAAGGAAATTTTTTAGACCTCATCCCACATTAAGAAATTAGAAAACAAGGGCGCCTGGGTGGCTCAGTCGGTTGAGCGTCCGACTTTGGCTAAGGTCATGATCGCACAGTTCGTAGGTTCAAGCCCCGTGTTGGGCTCTGGGCTGACTGCCAGCTCAGAGTCTGGAGCCTATTTCAGATTCTGTATCTCCCTCTCTCTCTGACCCACCCCTGCTCACGCTGTCTCTCTCTCAGAATTAAATAAAACATAAAAAGAAAAGCAAGTAGAAAACAGTAAATTAACCTGGAGGAAACCGGAGATAACATTCACACATGTAAACATTCTTTCACTGTCTTGTCAGGAGGATTTTAAGGTCTTCATACTTTAGACACAGGCCACCTTACTGCATGTCTCTGTTCTGCTTGCCCAGGAATCTCTGAATTTTAGGGGAAAAAAGTACATCTTCTTCCCCTGCTACTAGAATTGTTGCCATAGAGAATCAACTAGATTTGCAGCAGAATTTGTGTGAATCATATGGAACGTTTTGTTGAGTTAAGCCATTGAAATTTGGGATTGATACTACAGTACTATCCTGTCTTGTATATAACTTAATTAATTCCTCAGAATTTTGTATGCATTTACCTGCTCCCTTATGATATAGTGTTCCTAAGGAAGGGACTGAACCTCTGAAATTTTTTATACCTTCATGTGGACGTACCAAAAACAATTGATATATTAAACAAAAAATAATGACCAATTATGACATCAGCCAAAAATAAATCGTATGTTCAATGCTAACTGGTATATGTAGCTTTAGGCTGGATGAAATTCCCACTCCAATAAAACTGGAGTTCATTTAAAAATAAAAGGAAACAATGATACTGGAAATAGGAGTTTTCATTTCTGCCACAAATCCCAGCCATATTGACAGAAATAGGAAAAATTTGATTCAAGGAAATTGACTAACGGGATCGAGTGCTGGAACCAGAATTTGAATCCAGGTCTCTACATGTCTAGAATATCATTGCTGCTATCTCAGTTTTGGATCCTTCCCAAGAGAATTTACGGTTAAAATTAGTCTTTGTCGCATACAACACTTGGCGTCGACCAAATAGGTGTCCTATTTCCCCCTAGGAGAATTGGTGCTAGGAAGCACAGGGCAGCCGGGGTAGTACGTTTCTCATCCTCTTTGCATTTAAGTGTGAGCGTGTGACTCACTCTTGCCAGTGGACCATAAGTAACAATGATGTATGTTGCTTACAATTATGACTGAGGTAGTTAGGGAAATGCATGTACCTTCTCTATCCTTGCTCTTTGTCAACTGAATGTCAATGCTTGAAAGAACTATCTTAGAAACTATGTTCAGAAAGGTAGAGCCTCAGACTGCTTGGCATCTGAATGACTTTGTGGAATAGAAATACCTTCACTACTCCCCCAGGGCCATTGTTGAAAAGGAGCCTATATTTAGCTAAACACATTTCGGGTTTAGCAACTGAAATTTTGGAGTTTTGGAGTATGTCTAATATTAAAGCTGGTTGACTACTAAAATAAATAAAAAGAACTAACTAACTTCTGTGGCCATCAGACATCAGTAAGGGAAATGGGATTCTTTAGGAAGAAGGCACTTTCTTTGGTCTCAACATATGTGATTTACTGCTTCTATCCTAAGGCTGGTCCATGAGGAGATGGGAAAGATCTTACTGAAAAGAGGAAGAAAAAGGTGAGGAGCTAAGAGAGCACAGAGTCAGTTAAAAGAAGCTCACATTTCAATTAATTATGCACAGATTATGAGAACAAAGGTTAACTAACAGAAGTTCAATGGTAACTTTGCAAGCAGATATATTCCCCAGAGTCCATTTAAAGCATGGAAATATTTCAAACATTTCCTTTTTTAATTTTTTAAATGTTTGTTTCTTTTTGAGAGAGAGACAGAGACAGAGCATGAGCAGGGGAGGGAGAGAGAGAGAGAGGGAGACACAGAATCCAAAACAGACTCCGACGTGGGGCTCGAACTCACAAACTGTGAAGTCATGATCTGAGCCAAAGTCGGACACCTAACCGACTGAGCCATCCAGGTGCTCCAAAGTCTGGAAATATTTCAAATTTTAGTTAACTGAAAGTCAAAATAGACAATCAGAGGTTCTAATTCCTCTCAGGCTGTGCTGTCTAATCATTTAGCTATGAGCACTTGAAATGTGACTAGCTCAAATTGAGATGTGCATTAAATCTAAAATACACATGACATATTAAAGGCAGTACACAAAAGAATGTAAAATATCTCAATAATTTCTATATTAATTATGTTCAAATTATATTTTAGATATATTGGGTTAAATAAAATATAATACAATTGATTTTACCTTTTTCATTTTTTAAAATGAGGCTACAGAAAATTGAAATGATGCAGGAGGCTCACATTCCATTCCTACTGAACAATACTGTGCTAAAGGATATACAGTGTGTTGCATTTGCTCCTGCAAATTTAGTGTTGGGGGAAAATATGTAATGACAAACATTTATGCAAACAAGCAACTCTGTCAAGAAATTATGAAAGAAAAAATAAAGGGTTGAGTTGGTTCAGTAGATTTTTAAGCATGTTATTTATAAACGAATTTACAGATGAATAAAGAGTACCTTCCCCAACCTATGCTTCAATGATCCTTGAAGAAAAGCAAACTAAACAATCAAACTTAAACACACACACACACAAACACACACACACCAGTTTGATATTCTGTCATCAACATTCTGTGACCCTTATATAAAGCAGTTGAAGTCACTATGCCACTGTATTTAAAATAGAAGGAATTATATTTGCTTTCCTTATATAATTATGACAATCAAATGTGAAAACATGATTTAAAACATTTCAGGGAAGTTTATAAGTGCTCTACCTGTAAGAAAGAAAATGCCTGCAAATCAGGGGATTTAATAACTGAACAGGGAAAATATTATAGCTCTTTCTAAATAATCTTTGAGCCTATGGGTATTATATATAAATCATTTAATGGACATGTAAGAAGTTTCTTTTCATTTGAAATCATACTAAGGATTCAATTAGACTTTCATCTTACAGTAATAATAATGCAATTACTACTTCTATTATAAAACAACATTTGGGGCACCTGGGTGGATCAGTGGTGAAGCATGCTGCTCGAGATGTCTTGGGTCATGATCTTACTGTTCCTGAAGTTGAGCTTCATGTTGGGCTCTGTGCTGTCAGTTTGGAGCCTGCCTGGGATTCTCTCTCTCCCCCTACCTCTATCTCTCTTTGGCTCACACATATGTTCTTTATCTCAAAGTAAATAAAGTGAAAAAAAAAATATTGAAAAATGTGACCACATATACTTTTTGGCCTCAAATTCATCCCATGTCCCTTCATATTCACTTTAATATGGAGCAAGTCTTAGAAACCAAGTCATTTACATTTGAGTTAGGCCTGGTATTTTAATATTTATAAAACACATAGCCATATTCCATGAAAAAACTTTATATACATGAAATTTTGAAGGGAAAACATGCAATCATTAAAAACATTATCTAAGTTCTTAGAGAATATATTCCACAGCTCTTTGGGGAGAGAACAGGTTTTATTTTTTGTTGTCTTATATTTTTTTAAATCTCTATATTTAAGGCTTGCTTCAGATTCTTTGTGTCAAACACATGTCTACTTTTATAATGTCTTAATTTTGTCCTCAGTCATGTTGGCATCATACACATTTATTTAATATAGACAATTTCTTTCTTTTTTCTTATATTTTTGTTTCCTCTGTCACTTTGTAAAAATTGAATGAAACAATTGCATATGTATGAATGTATCATTTTCTTCATGTACTCTTAAAAACTGTAAATCATTTAAAAAATTAACCTTTGCTAATTGTGTACAGCATTTCATGAGACTAAGTGGTGTTTTTTTAGCCATCAAAGGATCTAAACCTATGTGTTTTTTTTTAATGTTTTATTTATTTCTGAGAGAGAGAGAGAGAGACAGAATGAGCAGGGAGGGTCAGAGAAAAGGGGAGATACAGAATCTGAAACAGGCTCCAGGCTCTGCACTAGCTGTCAGCACAGAGCCTGATGCGGGGCTCGAACCCACGAACAATGAGATCATGACCTGAGCCGAAGTTGGACGCCCAACATACTGAGCCACCCAGGCACCCCTCTAAACCTATGGTCTTGAACAAATTGCTCTCTTAAAACCTCTCTTTTGTTTCTCATTTTATTCAACTTAATATGTAAGGTGTGTATCATTTCATTATAGATTTTAAATAACTTTTATGTAAAAGATCTCAATCATTTTCCATAATATACATTTAAAGTACTTTTCCAAATATGTCCCATTTTGTACTTATTTTAATTATGTATTTAGTTATATTAGAGTTATATTTTGATGATATTTAACACTCTGTCATTTAACAGAATCATACATATTTCTCCCTTTTTGTTTAGTTACGTCAGTTTACTGCAGAGTCCTCTTTGTAACAGTGCATTACATAAACTGACATAACAAAAAATTTGTGAGTTTAAATCCCATCCCTAATGTTCATCTGCTATATGGTCTTATATATATTGTTTAACTCATTCTAGCTCTAATTTTCTAATTTTATAAACAAGAATAATGCTGATACCTTCATAACAGGTCCCAATATAGGCAAAACTAGAATAATATCTTACACGAGTGTTTACTTATCAAATTATATCTATCATTATGATAATGCATTGAATTCTTATGACCTCATGGATCAGTTGTTCATCTCTCCATCCTGTTGCATAGATATAGTTGACATTTAAAGTCATGGGCTAGGAATCATTTTGGAAAAGCAAAGGAAGACTACCAGCCTGTCCTTTTCTGCACATCCAGGAATGTGACTCTATTTTACACAAATGATGGTATATTTTATAAACAGACAAATATGTACATAGGTAAATAATAGAAACTCTTTGAAATTGGGGATTGGGTTTGCCCTTTGTATCCCAAGAACCTAGCAGAATATTAGGAAGAAGACATAGTAGAACACATTATTGAGACCCCTATGCATTTGTGAGGCCTGGCATTGCATTGGCAAAACTGTTTGTTTTGTTCCATTCTGCTTTTCCTTAGGTTCTAAAAGAGATGAATTGATTGTACATTTTGGATCATATCCAAGTCCTTTCTGGTGTCTGAGAGGTATTGTTAGTGGGATATAAATTTCCAGTTGTGTTGTTTGAAATTCTCCATGTTGAGCTTCCAAAATAGAGAGCAATTATTCTCAAAAAATTGGATGACCATTCAATTAAGTCTTAGGGTGAATGCAGTACCTTGCCATTGTGTGCCAGTGATTCCCATTTATCTCCCACAATATCTCCCAGGTATTTTTGTCTACAAAGCACTAAGCAGCTGTGCACAATGGGAAAAAACTTGAGCTCTGGGATCAGAGAAGTCTGCAATTGATTTTCAGCTTAGTCATTTACTTACTGTGTGACTTTAGGCATATCTTACATTTTCTGACCTTCAGCTTTTATGTAAAAAAGGAATCAAGATTCCCACATTACTGGATTGATATAAGCATTAGAGGTAATGCATGAAAAGGCTGTAGCATGCTATTGCTAAATGAATGTCAGTTAATATAAGATTAAAATGTCCATACATTCATTTTCCTCAGTTATTTTCAGAAAACTAATGGGTATGACAGAAAAACCTGATTTTTTTTAGTTCCCAAATAGACCACAAAGTTCAATGATTTGAGAAAGATAAAATGCTATTTTTTAGCTAAAACATTCTGGATTAAATATTATCTGTAGCACCAAGTTTAGGAAAGTTACTTCAACTTTTGAACTATTACCTTCCCCATCTGAAAAAGAATAATACAAGTATATCAAAGTTGTGAGATCTAATATGATATTATAATAAAATGTTTTCCATAGCAACTGCTCACGATCTTCTGAACCATAATAGGGAGCTATTCAAATTATTGTGAGAACTTCAGTCATTTCAAAGTTGAATTTTTGAAACATAACATTGTGCTTAACGTAAGCAATGGATCTTAAGTTAGTCTGCTAGCTTTGGCTCCTAGGCAAATTGATATTTACTCACTGTCATTAGCTGTAAAATAGGAATGAGTACCAATCAGTTTCAGGTATTAAAAAGATTAAATCCAAGAAAATATTGAATCCCCTATCACATTGTCAATCATGTAAATGTTCATTAAAAATATAATTAAATTGGAAGCTGCATTCTACATCATTATAGTTTTAAAAAGTCATTAATGGTGACTTTAGTGAAAATGATGGATTAGAAACTTTTAAAAGTCTGTCTCTATAAAATAAACAAATATAAACCTGGGCGGAAAATTGGTTAGAACCAACTTTTTAAACATACAGAAATTAACCAAAGGCTCGCAGCATCCTAGGAGCATTTAATTAGGAAAAAATGCTATTAGTAAGAACAGCAACCTTTGTGATATTGTAACTTGCTCTAGCCCCTCATTCATTCCCAATATCAGTGGTAGATTTCAAAATAACAACTTGTGTTATCAGCTCTATAGGAAAAAGATTGACTCTCATTCCCAACGAGTTTGCCTATTTTCTTTGTCTGATGGATATTTGGAAGAACCCACTCAAAATGTTTGTCTTTATTTGCCCTAATCCAAATTCACCTAGTGATAAACATGTCTCCCTGGTGGGGACCACTAAGCAGACTAAGTGAAGACTGTAGTTGCCACATATGACAAAGATACAGATTTTACAGAATTTGTTTAGAAAAGTCACTGAACAAACAAGAACTACAACAAACAACAACCATGACACCCCTGTGGAAGACAGACAATCTATTTCTCAGAGTTGCCGTATTATATTATTTGAAATGTTCAATTTTCAACAACAAAAATTAAGAGATATACAGAGAAATAAAAATATGACCCTTTCCCAGAAGGGGGGTTGGGTGGAAATCAATGTAAATAATCCCTTAGAAAATAAACATTGGACCTAGACAAAGTCTTTAGATTAGCTACTTTAAATATGTCCAAAGAGCTAGTGGAAATCATGACAAAAAACCCAAGACAATATGAGAATATAAATAAAGATACAGGGAGTATAAAAAGAGCCAACAAAAGATTATGGGGCTGAAAAATATTATTCAGAAATATGTAGCAGAAGTGAAAATTCACATGAGCATTTCAACATCAAAATCAGTTTGAGCAAGCAGAAGAAAGAACTGGTGAACCTGAAGACAGGTCAGTTGAGGAGGAGGAGGAGAACAAAGAAGAGAAAGAAAAAGAAGGAGAAGGAGAAGCTGAAGGAGGAGAAGATGACAACAACGAAGAAGAAGACAGAGAAGAAGGGGAAGGGAAAGGGGGAGAAGAGAATAAGAATCAACCTAGCCTTAGAAATCTGTTCAACACCATAATCAACACAATAAAGCATAGAAACATATGCATATGGTCAAAAATTAGAAGAAATAATGGTTACGCAATCACAAATTTGATGAAAGAAAAGAATTTACACATCTAAGGAGTATAGGAACTCCAAGTACGATGAACTCAGAAATCCACTTTGAAATATATTATAGTTAAATTATTAAAGTCAAAGAGAGAATTTTGAAAGTAACAAGAAGTGACTCATTACATACAAGGGCTCCTCAGTAAAAATAACAGCTGATTTTACATAAAAAATCATGAAGACAAGGGGGGCATTGGTGGCTCATTTGGTTACAAATCCAACTTCAGCTCCAGTCATGATCTCATGGTTCATGAGTTCAAGCCCCGCTTCAGGTTATCTGTTGACAGCTTGAAGCCTGGAGCCTACTTTGGATTCTCTCTCCCTCTCTCTCTGCCCCTCCCCTGCTCACACTGTCTTTCTCAGATATAAATAAAAATTTAAACAAACGTTTTTAAAAAGTCATGAAGACACAAACACCCTGGGATGACTCTTCAAAGTTCTGAAAGGAACTGTCAACTGATAATCCTATTTCTGGCAAAACTATTTTTCAAAAATAAAAGAAGTTTTTTAATTAGCAGATTAAAAAGAATACAAATATTCTTTGTTGATAGCAGCCTTGCCTTATAAGATTGTAACAAAATACTTCTGGATAAAATGAAGGACCATAGTCAGTACCCTGAATCTATGTGAAGAGATAGAGTATTGGTAAAGATAAATAAATAGGTAAATATAAAAGACAATATAAATCTGGGGGGGGGGTTGTTTGTAATTCCTTTTTTTTTTACTATATAAAAGTTAACTGCATAATGCAATATTTATCAATCTACGTTGATGTGGACATAATGTATAAAAAAATCCTTTGTGACAACTGTATAAACGAGGGAGGGAAATGAAACTATATAGAAGCAGGTTTGTATATGTTATTGAAATTATGGAATGCAGTGAAAGCAGTGCTTAGAGGGAAATCTCTAACTTTAAACACCTATATTAGAAAAGACATATGGGGTGCCAGCGTGGCTCAGTCGGTTAAGTGTCCAGCTTTGGTTCAGGTTAGTGGGTTTAAGCCCGCATTAGGCACTGTGCTCACCGCTTAGAGCCTGGGGCCTGCTTTAGATTCTGTGTTTTCCTCTCTCTCTCTGCCCTTCCACTGATCATGCTATCTCTCTCTGTCTCTCAAAAATAAATAAATTTTTAAAAAATTAGAAAAGAAAAGAGATTTCATTTATTTATTTTTAAATTTTAAATGTTTACTTATTTATTCTTGAGAAGCAGAGAGAGAGAACAAGCAGGGGAGGGGTACAGAGAGGAAGACACAGAAACTGAATCAAGTTCCAGGTTTGGAGCTGCCAGCAGAGAGCCCAACACAGGGCTGTGAGATCATGACCTGAGCCAAAGTCAGATGCTTAACCAACTGAGCCGCCCAGGCGCCCTAAAAAACAAGATTTTAAATAAATAACCTAACTACCTTAAGAAACCAGAAAAAGAAGAGCAAACTAAATTCAAAGCAAAGAAGGAAGAAAATAATAAGCATGAAGGTGGAAAACAATCAGCCAACTAGTTATAGAAAAAGATGTAAATGGCATGTTTATTTTTGGCACAGTGTGGGCAAACAAGTGGTTGATTGAACATGATTTAATCTTCCACTTTTCACCTGTCTATTTTGGCACAATTCAGAGACAGTCATAATAAATGGTGAGCAATAGGATTAAACAGGTCGTGAAAGACAACAAAAGTCTTGCCTTTTTTCGCCTAGTTAGAATATGCTTTTGTCTCTAAATATGTGTCATTTGCATTTCAGACTTCAGCATATCTGCCTCAGAGCCTTGGATGAATGGTTTATGATGGAGGTATACTTAGGATAGTTCCCTTGTACAAGATAAAAGAAATACTGTTAGTAAGGTTACTTCACACATATTATTTAAGATAATTTCACTCAGAGTAACTGCTACTATAATATCTTCACAAATATTCTTACATAAATTCTAAATTCATACTAATAAATATTCTTTCATGTGTACAGTATTTTTCATTTATTGAACACTTGTAACTTCATGATTTTACTAAAAGATGTCACACCATTGGACCTCTACAAAGTATCGAAAGTAGTTCTACAAAGCACTCTATTTAACTAGTATGAGCCTCACCACTACTGCAGAGAGCAAATATGCCATCTTTATTCTTTAATTAATCTTTCAATTCCCCGTGACTTATTAGCAGGAAGCTCACCAGTTCCCATCAAGGCTTATTTTCCCTGCCCTTTAATTATCTAGGCATCTCAGGGTAAGCTTACCTAGTCCAAAGGTAAGTCAATTTTCTCCTAACAGCAAGAGAAGAAGGATCTGGAGACTGACTTAAGTACTATTGCTATTATACTTGGAGCAGAATCCTACACCGTCCTTTGGAAATTTGCCCACAGGATAACACCAGGTCCATAAGCCTGCCAGAGCTCCTAACATGATGCCACTTCTGGGCCCCAAATCCTAGCTGTTATAGTCTGTACTCACATATACAGCTAGTATTCCCCAAAGCAAATTTCTTGCCAACTATTTGGATTTAAAGCAAGTACCAGAAGTAGCAACAGTTAAACCTACATTTGTCCTGAGTAAGTCGGGTTGCTCAAGTTTAGATTTCTTGCTTCCCTAAGATGATGTTATTCCAGGAATCTTATTAAACAGGACTGCCACTAATTTTGGTTGGAGCTCCATACTTCACTAAAGTAAATCTCCCCAACAATGAAATTAAAAAAATTATTCTTGATAGCTCTCAAGTTCTCAGATTACATGTTTTTAAAGGGTAGAGACTAGCACTTGGGTCAATATCATACCTTTTAATAAATGACTTGACGATTAAAATATCATTTTTACATACCTGCCAAGGCAAGAATTTTAAATAAAAAGACTCTTTCATATTAAATGAGAGAAGGGGGGAGGTATTATTCAGTTGCTTCCAAGTAGACCCTAAGATTCTTGGGTAAAGTCCTCCTTCTCCTTTCCATTTAGTAATTTTACATACCAGGGTCACAGGAGTTGTAGCCTTGCTCATGCAATAAAAAGGTCCATCAAAAGCTAATCTCCATGCATGAAGTTATTTAAAGGTCCCTAAACATGAAGTTCTAATCCAGATAAACTGACATATCAACCTTCAAATATAAGAAGCTTTGATATTGTAGATTTTCTTTGAAAGATTTTATTATAATTCCTTGCCTTGACAGGTACAGTCTACCCTCTAGAAATACATAAGAGACAGGAGAGCTATCAAGAATAGGTTTTTGATTCATAGGTCTTCAACATATCTCTCACTGCTTTGTTCTTCCAAATTTATTCATTCAAAATAAATGAGGTTAGAGTAAATTATGTATCCGGGGATATAAAGACGAATTGGACTTGTCCACCAAAAATTCACATGTCAGTAGACATGTCAACAAATGACTAAAAAACTATCTAATATGTGCTTTAATGGAACTGTGAACCAAAGACTAAGGAAACACGGTGGCTGACTGCCTGCAAGAAAGCATCAGAGCAAAAATAGAATGTGAGTTGCTTCTAAGCTAGGTATGAGCCAGACCAGACTCTACACCTGCCATGCTACTAATTAGCAGAATTGATTTGTTTGATTATGCATGGTTTCACACTGTCCTCTTCCTTTCAGACATCTCCTCTCTGGAAGGTAGAAACTTTCCAAGAGAATAGCTTTTCCAAATAAAGGAAGACTGTTTTTCAAATAATGATAGATTTATACCCATGTTTCTATATTAGACCCTACAGATATGCTGTGACTATCCATTTGCAAGGAGTACTGAATGATTCTTCAGGCAAAGATGAGGCAGGAAGCCATTTTGGGCAGAGGGAAATATATATTTCTCTAAAAATATACAAAAAGGCATTAAAGGAGGTAGGAGTTTCAGAAATAGATAAAAGAATTCCACTGAGTTTCTTAATAGGGAGCCTGCCACTGCTCACTATAGAAGATAGGGGTGGAGGAGAGGAGTTGTGAGCTAAGTCTAGAAAAATAGGTTGTGATGGGGCACCTGGGTGACTCAGTCAGTTAAGCATCCGACTACAGCTCAGGTCATGATCTCACGGTTTGTGGGTTCAAGCCCCATGTCAGGCTCTGTGCTGACAGCTCAGAGCCTGGAGCCTACTTCAGATTCTGTGTCTCCTCTCTCTGCCTCTCCTGTATTCATGCTCTGTTTCTCTCTATCTCAATAATAAATAAACCTCAAAAAAAAATAGGTTGTGAGATATTTCTATGTGTATATAATAGGAGACAAAGATAAAAGAAGTTTTGTTCAAGACAGATATAGAGCCAAGTTTGATTTTTAGAAAGATAATCATCTAGATAATAAGGGAATACTAAAGATGGACTAAAATGGGAAATAATGGTGACAGGAAAATCAGGTAGGACAGTGTTGCAATGAGGAAAGAGGAAAAAAAAGAATTACTCGCCAGATGATAGCATTTGACCTATAAAGGCAACTGGATTTGAAATTCTATGAATTGAACAATGCAGGATTTGACAGCTGATTCACTGATATGGGGAGATGGAGGGAGTGTGCATCATGGACGACTCAGTGGATAGTGATTCCATAATCCAGTAAGGGAGCAAAAGATGGAGAGCAGATGGTGATGGGTGATGGAGAAGAAATTGTTGGATATGGCAAGTGTTAAGTTTTAGGGGCCAGAGTGAGACTTTGATGGTATAAAGTAGGCAACTGAAAATGTGAGTCTGGAGCTTTATGTAAAATTTGGAATTAGAAGTCAAAACATAAGTAGTCACCAGAATAAATATAGTAGTTACAGTGATGGCTAAGAGAAAATATAGAAAGAAAGTTTGGAGTGAAATGCATAGAAGGCCCAGGATAAACCTGGAGAACATCATTTAACTGGTTGCAGAAGAAAGAAACCCAAAAGGAGGAAATTGAACACATCTAGTTAGTGATGTAAGAAAACAAAATTTAAAGTGAGTTTTCATTAATTAAGTCATTCTACGTTTATTATATACTTACTACATGCCTCACACTTGCTAGGATTAGATATAAAATTATGCACAAGGGAAACATATTTCCTGCTTGTATAGAGTTTATATACAGAAGAAAGATGTTTCTATATATGTGAAAATAATGAGTTTGTGTTTGGATGGTCTTAAGTTGAGTGAAAAATTAAGATCTATATAAAAATTAAAGAAGATTAGATAAGAAAATAGAAGCCTCTTAAGAGACAAACAGAAGGGGAGAGTGTGAATAAGAATTAAGAAATAAGAAAATAAAAGAACCAGATGAAATTGGTCTCCAGAATATGAAGAGATAGAAGTCATGAAATATTGTAAAAATGAAAATAGTCAGTGAGATTTGATAATGTTGAGGTCATTGGCAACTTTAGAGAGAGTTGTCTGTAATAAAGAAAAGACCAAAGTGCAAATTATATGGAGTTAAAAAAGAAAAGGGAAATGTGATAATTGGATGCAAGCATTTATTTCTATACCTTCCTGAAATTACATTACAAAAGCAATTATAACATGTTTATTTAAATTTGGATATTTTGTGCAGACAGCAAGGGTTGCAGTGGTATCTATGTAAACTATAATTGACAATTATAAATTGATATATTTATTATTATTCTAATTGTAACATAACTAAATTACTTTTAATTAAAATAATACATATAACAATAAAATTAGCTGCAGCAGAGCAAAATGAAAAGTTGCTTGATTTGCAAAAACAATCTTAGGGATAATAAAGAGAACAATGTGAAATGGGCATAATAAATTTGTTAAGAAATTTTATCTCAGTAGCTAAAAATAACTGAAGAAATTGGTCACTTTAAAATAAAAACTAAATGCTAAAAATTATAAATTATTTTTAACAGGATCTGAGATTATAACATTGGCCAGCCATCAAACAACCTGGATTCTTGCAGTCACACAAAAAAATGCCATTTTTAGATTAAGAGATGGAAAAGTAAATTATTATTTCAGTCATGAAAATTTAGTTAGTGAGTCATGCGGACTGAACAAATGCCCTTGGCATACCTTTCCAAGAATATCAAAGATTCAAAATTTGATAAATTGCAATACTATTTTTTTTTTTTTGCATTAGATGAGTCACGCAAAACAAAATGCACTACACGATTAAATTATTGGGCATGTTTTGTCTCAAGAGACTTTAAAATTTATAAGGCAATGTCGTCAATCACAATCTAAAATATCAACCTCATGGCATACATATTTTTGAGTATTTTACATCTTCCAAAGAAGGATTTAGCTAGGTATGGAAAAAAACTTTTTTTTAATCACTATGAACAATGTTCTCTAGTAGGTCAAAAATCTGGATTTATTAAGATTTTAAAACAAGAGAATTATAATTCTTTAAGTGCTTCATCCCACTGTATGATACATGTTAAAAATATTTATGCTTTGGCTTTTGAAGAAAACTATGAAAAGTGTCATAAATACATAAATCACAGCCAATTTTTGGAACTTTTGAAAGAAACACAAGACAATATATTTAATAATCTTTAGCTTGTTGCCAGTATTCATTGGTTAAGGCATGGAAGACTTTTAAAAAGATTTACTTTACTGTCACTCAAATTAAGAATTTTCTGGAATCAAGAGAAGTCCTTGTTAAATATTCAAGAATCAAAGACAAATATGGCAATATGAATTAGGATTTTTTTCCACTACACATGAAAAAATCAAAGTTTCAGAGAAAGTTATTTGTAAGCTGACTAGAGAAGTACTAGAATTTATTTGAAAATAAGAGTTTTGAAAATATAAATCAATAATGTTGATTTTACAAATATTTCTAACATGAATCAATATGCAGAATGGACTGTGCTAAGGAAATTAGTTGCAAAATTACAAGAAAAACTTTTAAAAGGCCTTGTTCATATTGTTGGACTTAGAATTTCCCTTTATGGAGTGCTTCTTTGAATTCAATGTTAATAATCACAAATTGATGCAAAAGTTATGAACTTATTTAACTTGGATATATATAATTTTAAAACTGGTAAGGTTTTGCTTCAAAGTGAAATCAACTCTCCTGTAAAAGATGAACAAGCTTTATCAATGTAGATGTGGATATAAAGGAAAATTATTTTTGTTTTTCAATTGGAAAACTTTTATTTATATTGGCAAAGACTTGAGGATGTAAATATGATCTTTCCACCACAAATGTGATGAAATCTAAGTAGAAATTTTGCAGATCCAGTGAAAATTTAGCCTGTGAACAGAGATGCGCTCCTAGAGGCTGAAAATATACACCAGATGGTAAAGGCTTAGTACAAAAAGAAAGAGAGTAAATTTCTTGATGATTTTTTATTGATTGAATCTTGAAATTATGTTAGATTTATTTGGTTAAGTAGAATATGCTGTTAATATTAATTGTATATGGTTATTTTTACTTTGTTAAAGTGATATTAGAAAATATTAAAATAAGTAAATGGCTCACATATTTCTATTGAAATTTAGATTCAGGAAATGCATATAATTAGAATACAAATAGTAAGACAATAATCACACCAATATTTAGTATCTGGTACCAAAAATTAGTTAAGAACCATCTATATTTAAATAATACATTTTCACAAGCAGAACTGAGAGAAAAATTTAAAAAAATAGAAGAAAGCCAAACTGTTTTAAGTAGGAAAAACAACAAGAATTTTGAAGAGGGATATAGAGCAGAAAAGAGAAGGGAGAAGGACAGCTCAGTACTAAATGGGAAGAAACTAAAAAGAGACCCTTTAAGAAACAACCGAACTAATAATAAATATTTTGTTGTCTTCAATATGGACGTAAAACATGAACACACACAAAACATTACAAAAAATCTTCAATAAATTCTGCTATATACATTAATGCTCTGTGTGAGTGGTATCTTTGGGAGAAATCATATATTGACTGTTCTGCATCCAGCACTGTGTACATGAGGTACCATAACTGGGAAAGAAGATGGTTCTCTCCCTAATGCAGTGGATACAAGAGATCAGAGCAAATTTTAACTAAGAATAAATAGAAATGACTAAAGATGCATAGAGAAAACAAGAAAGGTATGGAATCTCCATCACATGTAGTCTATAGTTGCAAATTTTAGTTTAGATTAAGAAAAACACAACAACTCAATTGACTTCTGTTACTCACATCTAGTATTATAAATATTTTCCATGTAAGAATTTCCACTCAGTCTCATGTTGACCTTAAGTTACCATTATTTTTACTTATCATTTGTTTAACAAAAGGCAGATAGTATTCCAAAATATTTTCACTGGAAAACTCCAGAAAACACATTGAGTGAGAGGCTTGTAAAACATGAATGAGATCAGATTTATTTCCTATAATAGAGGTTGTTAGTTTTCCCACAAGATATGCTTTTCTTTGTCTCTCATAGTAATACTAGCCCCAGTTTTAAGCAGACACATGGCCATTGATGATACTGAGTTTATTTATGAACCTCCCTTAGAGTTAGCTATGGTTACCACTAAGTTTTGACCAATGAGTTCTGAACAGATGTGTAGTATGGCCTTTCTAGGGCATGCTCTTCACTTCCCCTTGTGTCCTTCCCACAGGCTAGAACTTGGCTGGTAAGTAGTACTAGATTAAAGCAGGACCCTGGAGATTGAAGGGCAACCGATAGATCTGGGTCCCCACACTGCGAAAGATATAATCTAGCCCTGAACCACTTATGTACATATTGTTACATTTTTGAAAAATTGCTTTATTGATTAAGCTATTATTATTCTGATTCTCTGTGAGAAAAAGCTCATTTGAATCCTGCCATCCTACATTTCAGAAACAAGTGTAACTATTTTCTAATACATATTTCCACAATCTTTTCATACATTTCATATAATCAAATTTGTACATTTCTGTTAAGAATACAAATTGGGCGGTGGGAATAATCAGAGATAAGGCACTTATCTTAATATGGCTGGCAAAGTAAGAACATAGGTGATTGATGCTTTTACAAGATAGTCTGCAAGGCTCTATCAGGAGAATTTAATCAATTTGCCTAGTGTTTCCTCCCTACGTAGAAATTTTCTGTTGTGTAATTTACCTTACTAATATTTGCTTTTATCTATACTTGTAATTCTGATAACTACCCCAATGAACACTTGGTGTCTTCCATGAAAACACTTTATAATCACCCTAATTTCACCCTACACACTTTCCCTCACCTAAAGCCACTCAGGTAAGGGGCTCTCCCAAGCTTTTAGTTTCCTGATATTTTGGCTTCATATCACCACACAACACTGAGATGAAAGCATACACAGGGTTATTATTTTATATAACATATGAACATTTCAAAATTAATTACTGATTAACCTGCAGCTATATTGCTAAGGGAAGGAAAATAATTCTTTATCACTATTGAAAAAAGGCTGCCATAGATGTGATATTCAAAATGTAACTGTTGTGTAGCTTGGAAGATTTTCATCAACATACTATAAGGAGAATGAAAAGAGGAAGGACAAAATCAGGTGTCAACTACAATTTAATCTTCACTCATTTACCCATCCATCCATCCATCCATCCATCCATCCATCCATTCATAAATATTAGTGAATGCCTCAAATAGTTGTGCTACGGTCTCAATGTTTATATTTCTTCAAAATTCATGTGTTGAAATCCTAATTCCCAATGTGATGGTATAAAGAAATGGGATATCTGGGAGGTAATTCTTAGGTAATGAGGATGGAGCCCTAATAAATGAGATCAGGGTTCTTCTAAAAGAGAATACAGAAATCACACTAACCCCTTCTACTATCTGAGGATACAGCTAGAAGTCAGTAGTCTGCAACCTGGTGAGGGTCTCCACCAGAAAATCACCATACTGGAACATGATCTTGGACTTCTGGCCTCAGAAACTGTAAGAAATAAGTTTCTGTTGTTTATAAGTACCCAATTTGTGTTGTTTTGTTGTAGCAGCCCAAATGGACTAAGACAAACTGTTTAAATAGCTGAGAGACAGCAGTGAAAAAAATATAGTCTCTTTCCTCATAAAGTAGATATTTTATCAGGGAGATAAACATTTAAAAAACAATCACATAATTAAGTTATTTTAAAGGACTATGAAAAGAAATAAATGATTTTACAAGAGCCAATCCATGACACTGACAAGATTTGGAGAGTCCCAAAACATTATCTAGAAAGATCAATGTCTGAGTGGAGCTCTGAAATACGCAATAAATCAGAAAAGGTGGAAAGGAGAGCATTTCAGGTAGAAGGAAAGTGTGTTTTAACACCTCAAGACAAAAGGGCATAGAGCTTTTAAGGAAGTCAGGTTGACTTTTATAGCTAGAATTAGGAGAGCTAGGGGGACATTAGCACTATATATGGTGACATAGGCAAAGGCCTGACCATACCTGGTCTTGGAGGCCATATTGACAATTTAGTATTTATTCTAAAGACAATAAAAACTATTTAAATGTTTGAGCACAGCGATGGCGGTATGTGTATATCCACAAGTTGACATGTTTGTGTTTAAGCTTGGCTGTAGTAGGAAAAATAGATAAAAGAGAGGAGAGAAGATCAGTTAAGGACATCAGCTAGCTGAGAAATGATAGAAGTATGCACGTGGATGTTGATAGTGTAGGTGGAATAAAATGAAGAGATTCCACCTATTCAGAAGTGTCAGAATTTTAGATATGGCGGATCATGGAGAAATGAGTGTCATCGATAACTCTCAAGTTCCTATTTTGCATAATCAGACATAAAATATGGTCATTCCCTAGAATATAACACATTGGAAGAGGTGTGGCCTGAGTAGGAAGATAATGAATTATAGTTAGAATAAATTGAGTCTGAAATTCCAGAAGGACACTCTGATAGTATAGTTAAGATGGCAGAAAATAGAGATCTGAACTATAAGAGAGTTTTGGTAGAAGGAGAGAAAGAGAAAGAGAGAACACTCCATGTCTAGATGGTAAATGAAGTCATTAATTTAGTCATTTCACAAATATTACTGAGAATCTGTTATGTTCCAGGAACTATTTTAAACACTGAAAATACATCAGTAAACAAAGCTGACAAAAATTCCTATCCTCATTAGCTTACAGTCTATTGTTAACAGACATGTACATAATTGGTAAGTAAATTATATGATATATTAAAGGTAGTAAATACAATGGAGAAAAAAAGGCATGGAAAATAAGCTTCAGAGTTCTGAGAGTTGGTTCTGCAATATTATATTAAATGATCAGGGTGGAGATAATTGAGAAGGTAACATTTGAGCAAAGACTTAAAATAAATGAGAGAATGAGCCACATATGTATCTAGAGGGTGAGTATTCCAGAAGGAGCAACCAATGCAAAGATCCTAAGGAAGGACAGCTCAAGGAACATCAAAGGAGGCACTGTGGCTGTTGCAAAATAATAAGAAGCAGAGTTGTAGCAAAGTCAGAAGAAGAGAGAAAGCAGTGGAATACGGTGCATGGGGACTTGTAGGCCATTGTAAGCATATTAGCATTTACTTTGAGTGAAGTAGGAGTCACTGAAGGATTTGAAGAGAAGACTGATATGAGCTGATTAATATTTGAATTTTTTCAAGTTTATTTTTTAAAATAATTTATTGTCGAGTTGGTTTCCATATAACACCCAGTGCTCATCCCCACAAGTGCCCTCCTCCATGCCCATCACCCCCATTCCCCTCACCGCCACCCCTATCAGCTTATTTGAGGGTTAGAGGGAATGCATAAGCCGGGGGTGGGTGACGGAGAGAGAGAACCTCAAGTAGGCTTCATATCAGTGCAGAGCCCAATGCCGGGCTCGATCTCATGATCTGTGAGATCATGACCTGAGCCACAATCAAGAGTTGGACACTTAATCAGCTGGGCCATCCAGGCACCCCACAATCTGTATTTTTAAAAGATAACTCTAGACACTGTCTTGAGAGTAAATGATAGGGTGACCATCTTCCCTAGGAGTGAGAGGTGTCCTGAGACATATGACTTCAGTGGTAAGTCACTGAACCTAGTTAAGTCCCAGGAAAATCCAGATAGTTGCTCAACTTAATAGTAGGTGAAGAGATAACTAAAGAACAGAAGTAGAACAATGAGTTATGAGTTTAGAGGTTATTGCAATAACTTCTCAAACAATCATGGTGCTTAGGACCAAGATGGTAACTATGGAGATGACAAGATATGCTCATTTTACAGATTTACTCTGAAGTTACAGTCAACTGGATTTGTGGACAGATGGAATAGTGTCGTGTGAGAGGAGAGAAGTCAAGAATTACTCCAACTGAAAAGATTGATGCTAGGAGCAATAACATGGTGGTGTAAGATGTTCCTTTTTTTATGCCCCTATTTTATAACAATGAACTAGATATCCACCCATGAGTGAAAGCACCTTTGTGGGTGTTGTGGGATCTAGCACCAGATGCCAAAGGACCTGGAAGGAGTCCCACCCATCTGTGCATCTGGTAAGAAGCAGATAGACCTTCATAAAGGCTGCAGAATCAGCAGAGCCAGCAAACATGTCACCACTCCTCTCACAGTAGTCTGGAAAAAACCTAGAAAGTGTCACATGGACAGATTACCGAGGACAAGAGGAAATTTACGGCAATCCAGCTTTCTCCCCAAAAGATTTCAGCACACCATTGGAGCAGAAAAACACACAAATTAACAAACAATCAAACGAAACCCCATTGAGTGTCAAAATATGTTACAGAACTCACACAATTCAACAACAACAACAATGAAATCTGATTTAAAAATGGACAGGGGAGAGGTGCCTGTGTGGCTCAGTTGGTTAAGCGTCTAACTCTTGATTTCAGCTCAGGTCATGATCTCATAGTACCTGAGATCAAGATCAGTATTGGGCTTCATGCTGACACTGTAGAGCCTGCTCGGGATTCTCTTCCTCCCTGTCTCTCTTTCCCTCCCCCACTCACACTCTAGCTCTCAAAATAAAGAAATAAACATTTTTAAGAAATAGAAGAACTAAAGATACAGTTTTCCAAAGAAGACATCCGAATGGTCAATAAGTGTATGAAAAGATGATTAGCATGGCCAATCATCAGGGAAAGGCAAATCAAAACTGCAAGGAGGTATCATCTCATACCTGTTAGAATGACTATTACCAAGAAAACAAGAGATAAGTGTCCTTGGGGTGTGATGATATGGGAACACTTGTACACTTGTAAACTTGGTTCAGCCACTATGGAAAACAGTATGGAGTTTCCTCAAAAATTGAAAAATGGAACTACCATATTTCCAATAATCCCCACCTCTGGGTATCCAACAAAAGGAAATGAAATTAAGATATTGAAAAGGTATCTGCATCCCATGTTTATTGTACTATTATTCACAATGGCCAAGATATGGAACAACCTAAGTGTCCATCAATGAATGTCATATACACACACACGTATATACACACATGTACACACATACACCCACACACCACAATGGAATATTATTCAGCCATGCCAAGAAGGAAATCCTGCCATTTGAGACAACATGGTGGACTGTAAGGTCATTCTACTAAGTGAGATAAGTCAGACAGAGTAAGACAAATACTGTATAATATCAGTTATATACAAACTGAACTTGTTAAAAACAGAGAGTAGAGTGGTGTTTACCAGAGGCTAGGGGGTGGGAAAATTAAAGAGAAGTTTAAGGGTACAAGCTTAGAAATAGTAGATAAATAAGTCTTGGAGATTTACTGCACAGCATAATGATTAGAAACAATAATAGTGTATTATAAACATCAAAGTTTCTCAAAGACTAGATCTTAAGTGTTCCCAGTACAAAAAAGAAATGACAATTATGTGACACGACAGAGGTGTTAGTTAAAACTATGGCGGTACTCATACTGTAATACATAAATGTATCAAATCAACATATGTACCTTAAAGTTACAGAATTTTATATATCAATTATATCACAATAAAAATAAAATAAATTATTGAATTGCCATTAGTTGAGATGAGCAAGGCTATCAATGGAAGAAAATTTTAGGGAAAAGATTCATTTGGGCCATGTTGAGCTTGAAATGTGCATTAGACAACCAAGTGAAGATATTAATTAGGCTATTAGATACATAAATATGAGTTAGAGGGGTAAGGTCTCATCTAGAAATCTACTCTGGGAAGGTAAAAACGATGTGCTTAAAGGCATAAGATTAGCTGAAATCATCAAGAGAATGATGAGGAGAGAAGATGTCTTAGGACACATGAAATTGAGTGCACATAAAGTGTATGGATGGTAGGAATTCTAAGCCTTAAGCATTTAAAAAAAGGAAATGGTGTGGCAAGTAAACCTTGAAATGGGGAAATTAACGACATGGGAGGAAAGTTAGGAGAGGAACAGAAGCCAAGAGAGAAATTAAAAAGTTGATTTACTACTAATAATTCAAGCAAAGGGCTGATTGTTCTTTGGCCATAGTCCAAGATATGTAAAATCATCTCCAGAGCTAGTTTCACATCCATCTCAACTGGTGACTTGCATGGCAACAACTGTCTTTGGTAACATACATTTAAGTCACCCAGTCAGCAACAGCTTGTTTCCATAACCCACTTTTCAAAACTGAAGTTTAACCTCTCTCCAAATACTCCCACTTCTGAAAGTATGTCTGTGTTTGTGCTCCGTGGCTTTCCCAGACTCCAATGGTTGTTAAAGTCGGTGCTTTACAAGTATATTTTTCCCTTACTTAGCACGCAACGCATTCACATTCAGCCCTCTGTTTCAGATTAAAGAGCAATGGTGTCTTCCTTTGAACATGTTTCAAAAAGGAGAGAGTGATCAGAAGTGTTCAATAGGACTGAAAAGTAAAAGAGAGAAGAACAGAGATCACTGGATTTATCAAGATGAAGATTATTGGTTAATTTTGCAAAGTCCTCTTGGTTCAGTGCTGAGTGAGTCAGACTTTGTAGCCTGAGTAGTGAGTGCAAGTTGATGAAAATGGAGACAGTGAAGAGAGAACATTTTTTAATAAACTTTTTATTTTAGAGTGGTTTTAGATTTACAGCAAACTTACAAGATAGCACAGAGTTCCCATGCACTCTACACCTAGTTTCTCTGACTGTTAACATTTTACTTTAGAGAGCACTGTTATCAGATATTTCACTCTAAACAGAGACGGTGGGTAGCTAGGCTGGAGGGAACACTGAGGTTAAAGGGTTTTGCTGTTTGAATCAATCACTGCTTCCTTTCACTGGTTTTGTTTATCTGTCTGCTAGTTTAAGATGGGACAGACCTGATGTGTGATTAGGGTAATTCTGAAGACAGAATGAAGATGAGGATAGCTTTGAGATGTGACTTCTTAGTTTATAAGTGATATTATTGATGCTTTTAGACAAAATTATTAAGCTATTTGATTTAATGCACACTACATTTTCAAGAACATACTAGGGAAGCTCTGGTGCGACTTTCCTATTAAAAAAAAAAGGACATTGGACTGAAAGCTGAAGTTATTATTACCAACTCATGTTCACTATTACTCTGATGGTACTTCTATGTACCAACCTGTAGATAGAAATTCACTTCAAATCTTTAATCCCACATCCAAATTCTATCTATATACTGACTGATAAGCTGCTATGGCTCCACAAGTTCTGTGACAGAACTTGAAGATGGGGGACTTCACATCTCTCTCTGATGACATCACTTCAGCTCCTTTTACTGCAGCACCTTAGGAAGGGACAGGAGTGAAACAGTATTTATTGTCAACCTGAATTGTGACTAAAACATTTTGGCTCCTTCCAGTGATGGGGAATGCATCATTCAGTAATATTTGTGATTGCAAATACACGAAATGAATTAATGTGTTAAAGAATGCAATTTAAATCAGTATAATGTTTTGAGAAATTTCCTAAAAGAGATTTGAGACTCAAAAAGTAAAGATCTTAAGAGAAGATGTAACTGGGACAAGAAATGAAAATACCCCAAGGTGCATCAGAAAAAGTTCATGCAAATCTAGGAGGACAGTTCACTGGCCCAGCTTTCAAGAGCAGTTGTCAAGAACAAAGGCAGAGTGCAAAGCAAAGAACTTCCTCTTGCTTCCTGCCTTACTCCATTTCTTTCACATCAGGGAGCTGAGAGCATTCCCTCCTTCAAAGTGATGGTCTTAATGCATAATTTCACTTTCTCTAAAACCAGAGCTTATACATAACAAAGCCAGGTTTCCCCAAGTCTAAGTACTATAGTGTTAGAAAACACACACTTAAGTAGATCAGGGGACCTCTCATTGTTGTAATAAACAGCTTGTAAGGCACATGAAATTGGAGCCAAGCAGCCTGGCAATGTCCTTATTTACTGCTTCACCACTCTTCTCTGATCAGACCCTTTTCCACATGTCTTGCCTTTTCTCTCACTTATCTTGTACCTGTATTACTGAAAGCTGATGAGGTCTGACTTGGGTCTGCTCCAGCCCCTCATTTAGAGGTAATTAGCTTGGGCACTAAATGCCAGCTGAAATTGCAAGAAAATGTGTAGGCTAAATGTCCACCCCCCATGGATAGGGGAAAAGACGCTACCCATGGGTATAGAGTGGTTTTGCAAACCCTCTTAGTTGGAAGTACCTGGAATATCCAGAGGCTAGAAATGTAATGTGAGAACCACAAACACTTGAGTTAGATGTCACTGCTTTTGTCTTTCACTAACAGAACACGCCGGATTTAGAGAATAGCATGTGTACTGCAGAAAAGGCTCACGTCAACAAATGGTTTTGAGAAAACGAAAAGCATGCATGAGTGTTGCATAGGATGCTGCTAAGTCTGTCCCATGCGATTCCACTTTAGGAGCACGAATCATTTTATCTGGAAGGGGGAACAGAAATCTCAGGACACACATAAAATGGAAATATTACTCATTGTTATTCATGCAATTACAAACACTTTAAGGACACCTGTACACTGGGGACATTCTTCAGATTGCATTTTAACTCTTTTGCCTGTTGTCATCTCTACAGTCTCACGGAGTCCCATCATTGACCTGTCCCATCAGAGGAGTGTGGGGCAATAGAGCCCTGGAACAGAAGACCATAGGACCCAGATGTTCCACTTAGCAAATGCATATATCTATGCAAAGTACATAGTCATAGATCCTAAATCAGGGATGAAACATTAGACACAGAAGTTATTTTCACACCTCCATTTTATAGGAAAGGGAGCTTAGTCCCAGAGAGATTATAATTGTTGAGAGCTACACAAGGAAGGAGTGATTGAAAAAAAAGAATCTCCAAATGTGTTTCTTTTTCTTTTTATTTTTTTATTGTGTATTTATTTTTAAGAGAGAGACACAGAGAGACAGAGACAGAGTGTGAGCTGGGGAGGGGCAGAGAGAGAGGGAGACAAAAAATCTAAAGCAGGCTCCAGGCTCTGAGCTGTCAGCACAGAGCCCAATGCGGGTCTCTAACCCACAAGCCATGAGATCATAACCTGAGCCAAAGTTGGAGGCCTAACCGACTGAGCCATCCAGATGCTCCTCTTTTTCTTTAAATTGGAAATGATATCTGCTTCACTGGCTTCAAAAAAATGTCACAGAAGGGGACATTATAAGTTTTTTAATGTTTTTTATTTATTTTTGAGAGAGAGAGAGAAGAGGGACATTATAATATCTGTGAGATATAAACCACAATGCAAAAATAAGGAGGTGTTACATGCAGAGATCTGAGTGGTTTTGAAAGAGGAAATGTGTGCACTGAGAAAAAGCATAGGGGCACCTGGGTGGCTCATTTGGTTAAGTGTCTGACTTTAGCTCAGGTCATGATCTCATGGTTCATGGATTCAAGCCCCATGTTGGGCTCTGTGCTGACAGTTCAGATGCCCACATGCTCTCTAAACAAATAAACATCAAAAAAAAAAAAGAAAGAAAGAGCACAACATCTATCATTTATCCAGCTTCTCTGCCCCAGACCCCCACCCTAAACTACTGTGACCTAGACAGAGTTGTTTCTGTGAAGGTTAGAAGCCCTTATTAGAGGCTTCCCGAAACCAATGACTAGACACTGTAGGGTATAAAGGCCTTACCCTCATCCCCCATGTGTAGGAAAAATGAATAGCTATCCCAGCCATTTTTATCCATGGGATTGATTAAAACTTTAAATGAGATGGTATCACAGCCCAAGCTTTCCTCTGCCCCATCCTTCCTCCTCCCCTTCTGTTCCAGGAGGACTGCTCTCAAGAGCATTTCCTAATAAATTTGCCATATGCAAACTTCTATTCAAAGTGCACTTCCTGGGGAACCTGACCTGTGACACCAACATCTTTTTCCAAAGGCAATGAATATGTTTTATAAACATTGCACTGATTGAGGTGCATTTTTGTTGTGTGAATTAAACTAATTTTTACGCCCCCACCGTTGCAATTTGTTTCTCTGAAGAAGCTATGCACTCAAGAACAGTGACAAATGGGTAAGCAGGCAAGCACCCTCTGATAAATGTAGCTCGGAGAACATGGCTCACTCCAGAAGGTGTCAGTGGGACTTTTTGTGTCCTTCTCCCTCCCAGGTCTAAGGTCACCAGGTCTGTGAAATACACTGACATCTGGATTACCAGGCTGGTCACAGGTTCCACGTGCACCCCGAAATCCATTGCACTTTAATGCTGTGAAGGTAACCAGATGAAACATGGCTTCTTGTCCCCTCTCCCTATAATGGCCATTTTAAGAAAGAAGACACTAAAATTTAAAATTTTGAGTTATTCAAATAATACAACGACCTCCTCTTTTATTAAATAGCAGAGATACAACATGACCAAAGCTGTCTAAAATTATTGGTGGGTATTTCAGTAAACAGTCATGAGAAGACCCTTGTGTTTGGGGGCGGTGGCCTGATAGAGATGCAAGAAAGTGACCCCTAATGGTACAATGTGTAAGTGACAGCACAGACCAACCTATTGAGTGAGAAGAATTGCCTTTGAAAAAGAGGATATTCTGGAGGAAACTGGTCCTGGACTATTAAAGAAAAAAAAGGATAATTGATATCTTTAAAAAATTACGAAGATCCTCCACCACTATCCCATCCCATTGATCTCCTAAGGACCATAGCGGAAAAGAATTGAAGGAGAAACAGCAAAATGTATTCGAGAATTAAGAAAAGGGGCCCCTGTATCTTGCTGAAAGAGAGGTGAAAGGTCTCAGAAATGGCAAAGTGAACAGTTCCCCAGAACTGAGTTTCTCTTTAAGCTGAGCTTGAGGTGGAAAGAGCTTGACTTCCAGCTGCTACCAACTGCTGTCACAATGTCTCAGCCACAACATTTATCCATGCATCCTCAGTGAGCTGTGCCGCATCAATATGCAGTCAAAAACCCAGTACAAGGTCGGCTATGATAATAAATTGTTCTGCATAATGATGTTCCATGTCCATGCCCCCACTGACAGGACATCATATCAGTGCTTTGTTAATCTGATTGCAAAGATTTTGTCAGGCTCTGCCAGGTGTGGAGAGCTGCTTCCTGAGCCCTGATTAATCATATCCTGGGCTGTCAGGTCTGGATCCTGAGCAGAGGAGAGACATGAATCTCTTATTACAGGTTACAAACTAAAAATGCCCAGCCTGTTGTTGTTATACAGTTACACTGGCCCAGAGGCTCCAGATCTTTCTGTGTTTCAAGGAAATCGGTATGGTCTGTAACCCATGGGTTGGATTCCACATGTTAGCCAAACAGAATACAACTACGTGTGGCATCCAACCCACCAGCTCCCTTTACCTTAGAATGTACATAGTGCTCAATTGTTTATCAAGTGCTTTGTTGTTGTTTTTATCACTAGAGTCTTGAAAGGTAAGTAAGATAAATACCTTTCCTGACTTATGGATTAGGAAAATGCAGTTTACAGGAGTGAAGGGGCTTGCTTGAAATCATATACACAGGAAGTAGAAAGGCTAAATGATGATCTCAGCCTTCTGTATTAAATACACTGTTTCTCTATTAATGTCTTCTTTTCACCAGTAACTGCTCTGCTCTCTTCACCTCTGTCCCACTGACACACTGCTCTGCTCAAGTTAGTGGCTTCAATCTGTTACATGGTACTAGACATACTGTTTGGCTTAATCTGCTTCATTCTTGAAATCACAAATCTTCTGGGTTTTATCCTCTGGCCCTGTTCACTACTGCTCAAGCCTAGCCTAGCTGATGCCCAACTCCAAATAACATAGGGTGACACATAGATTATTACATTGCTCAGTATTTAAGTCAATGTCAGTGGAATATTGAAAAGTGAATTTGAATGTGGATAGCACAACACATATATAGGCATTTAAGGTTGGAATAGGGGAGCAAAATTTATATATACTTTGACTGGGGGCCCACAGGCATACAGACACTGGACAGACAGAATGAGAGACAGCTGTGATTAGCTGAAGCCTACCCTTCTCTGGTTTCATTCTCTCTCCTTCATTCATTCTTACAAAATTCCAGTGAAACTGGACTCTAGAAATATCCAGCTAACTCCCAAACTGCTTAGGTTCAGGAGCACAGAGGACAGGCCAGAACCATATCCTCTTTCCCCTACTATGTTTTGAAAGGGTCTCACTTTATGTTTTATTATGTATCAAAAAAATGTGCAGAGAAAATAGCAGCCTTCAATGAACTGCAATTTATTCCTAAAAGACAATTCAAGACTTATCCTGTCTTAAATCAAGGCAGTCGATAACTTCTAAGATCAAATGAAACACACATACCCACAGGAACCTAAGAGCAACAAAAATACACATAGTGAGCCCCAGGTTCCCCACTCCTCAGAAATTAACAGGTTCAAGCACAAGGAGCGGGAGGTCGGAGTGGGGGGAGAGGGAGCGGTCAGCATTTTGTCAAGGTGGCTCTGTGGTATACCAGTTGGTGTAGAAAGAATATGTGGCTTTACATCAGCAGTCTTCTTGGCCAGAGAATTACTGCTTCCTCCACTTTGTGAATTTGCTGAGTTCTCAGGAAGGACAGCTAAAACAAAACAGGTGGTTCTGGAAGAAATTCTTTCAAGGATTCTGATGTCATTTTACCTTGGGAGGGGGTACAGGGGATGTAATATCATTACCGGTTATCAACAGAAATGAAACATACTAATATCTGCTCCTCTCTCAGAGATGAGAGGTTCAAGACAGAAACTGACACATCTCCCCAATAGTAGTAACTTTTCCAATAGTAATAACTTTTGTCATGAGAATTTCCTCCAATGGCTTCTTTAAATGACTCACGCAAAGCAGACAACTCTGTTGTGAAGTCCAGGGTTAATAAAATGAAGCATATAATGTAAGGTCTCTCAGATTTGAGACACTCCTTAATTCATCTATTCCTTTAGTAGACAAATATTGGTGAGGCAATTAATGTGTAATAAGCACTGTGTTACACATTGGGACCCAAGTGATAGTGATAACATGAATGATGGCAACTCACATTTATTAAATGCTTACCAGCATTTGGTATGCCAGAAACTGTGTCTGAAATTCACATACTTTTCCTCATTGTCTATGAAAAAAAGTCATGAGATGCAGATATAGTAATTATTTTATTGTACATTCTAAAAACCTAAAGCTTAGAATACGTAACCATCTCACTAAAGGTGCCAAAGGTAGAAAACAATGGAACCAGGATTCCAATCCAAGTCAGTAGACTCTAGAAAACACAGGACTGATCAATTTATGATCTCATCTGGAGGTTTTCAAGAGAAGTGGCATATCAGGGAAGATTCTGAATACTGTATTTTGTTAAAGAGGAGGACTTGACTGGGCAGTCATCTACAAAAACCATGTAATTGTATGCTTTAAATAAATGGGTGACTTGTACTGTATCTAAACTATATCTCAATAAAGCTATTTTTTTAAAAAATGGCAGAAGTAGAATCAGAGCCCGACCCTTATCATCCCCTCCTTCAGTGAGACTCCTGAGTCAATTCTATAGAACTTTAAGATAAAAAAAAAAAAACTCACAACACTATTTTAATCCATTTTATGAATGAAAAAACAGAAGCTACTTCTAAAAATTTGTGAGCTAGAGCATGATGGAAACTATTCTCTTCCCTGTTCACTCTAGACCCAAAGAAGATTATTGATGGGTTAGCCAAGTCAAAAAAGCAATGAACATTGAACCACATTGCGAAGGTTCCATATTGATGATGGAAGGGATCATAGTTTAGAGCCAACAGAGTGTCTTCTTTATCCACTCTTCCCTCCAGTCATTTGGACAGGAAAACAGGCTTGGTATTACTTCTACCTGCAAGGTAATCCTCTTCTAGAAAGACCTAAAACAGGTCAATTTAACTCAAAGACCTAAGGAAAAATATTTTCTCTCCTCCTTTTCTTGGGTCAGTGTTTCATGGAATTATTTTCCTTGCCTTTAAAGTGGTATTATATGATGTGAGCTCCTTTTCCCCCTCTCAAAGATTTTTAAGATGAGCTATTTCAATCTCTTTTAGTAGCCTGTTCCAATGTTATATATAAGACCACTAAGACAGTCTTTATAATGGTTAGTCAAAATCATCGCTACAGTGCTGAGGCCAAGTTCCTCTCTTTTTGTCATCCCCAGAAATAGAGAAGTGAATCTTGCCTTCCCTAAGAGAACTTTATTTTCTCTACTTCATGTTAGAATGAAAGCAAAAATAGAAACTTGCTAACAGGCCATGATGCTTCCAACCTCCAATTTTATTCTGATGAAAACATAAGTAAATATAAAAATTCTTGGGACACTGAAAAATAAAACTACTCTGAAGTAGTAGTAGTTTTAGAAACACTGAAGAATTTCAGTGGCCAGGGGCACCTGGGTAGCTCAGTCAGTTAAGCGTCCGACTTTGGCTCAGGTCATGATCTCACAGTTCATAGGTTCGAGCCCCACGTCAGGCTCTGTGCTGACAGCCAGCTCAGAGCCTGGAGACTACTTTGGATTCTGTGTTTCCCTCTCTCTCTAACCCTCCCCTGCTCACACTGTCTCTCTCTCTCTCTCAGAAATAAATAAAACATTAAAAATTTAAAAATAAAGAATTTCAGTGGCCATTCCCTCTCAAATTCATCTATTTGGACAATTATCTGTGCCTGAAAATACCATTAAAAGGGCTAAGAGTTACAGATGAGACATTAGAGCACCTAAATGAAGAACAGAAATAAGAAAAGATACATAGAGGAGCGTAGGAAAAATGGATTTACATTACCCCCAACACACCTCCACCAAGCCTGAGCAGCTCAACATGTAAAGATACTCTCTGTACGAGAAAAAGAGAGTGAAGTGAGTAGCTAAGTTTATCATGAATGCTTCTTCCCCATGGATTCTCTAGCATCAGGCTAACCTCTGTGGTTCTAGGTAGTTCCCAGTGGACTTAGACCTCTGGCTTACCCAGCCAACTGCTGGCTCCATTAGCACCAAGTGACTTCCATGGCCCTATATAACTTCCATGACACCAGCTTCCCAGTGGGTCACCATGAACTCAGGCCCTTCACCTACCTTGAGACTGTGCCTAGGTGGTTCCTGGGGCAACAAGCTCAAAATCAGCCCCTGTGAACCCAACTAGGCTCCCAACTAGGCCAACTATCATGGACATAGGCCTCTGACCAACTCCAGCAAATTATTATCTGTTTAAAATAAACTGTTATATCTATGGGATGTTTTATGTAAGAGTCATGGTAACTACAAAATAAAAATCTAAAATAGATACACAAAATATAAAGAGAAAGGAATCAAATAATACCACTACAGAAAATGATCAGGGGCCCCCGGATGGCTCAGTTGGTTGAGCGTCCAACTTCAGCTCAGGTCATGATCTCGTGGTTCATGAGTTTGAGCTCCACATTAGGCTTGCTGCTGTCTCCCTGTTAGCACAGAGCCTGCTTTGGATCCTCTGCCTTTTCTCTCTATCCCTCCCTTGCTTTCACTCTTCCAAGAATAAATAAATATTTTTCAAAAATGATCAATGCACAAAGAAAGACAGCAAAAGAAGAAAGGAACAATGGAAACCAAAGAACAGCCAGAATATAATTAAGAAGATGGCATTAGTAAGTCCTTTCTTATCAAAAATTACTTTAAATTTCAACGGAATAATCTGCTATCAAAAGGCATAGGGTGGCTGAATGGATTAAACAAGATCCAATCATAAGCTGTCTACAAAAGACTCACTTCAACTGTAAGGACACACACAAAATCAAAGTATAGGGATGGCAAAAAATATTCTGTACTAATGGAAACTAAAAGAATGCAGTGGGTAGCTATGTTCAGACAAAATAGAAGACAAGATGTATAACAAGAGACAAAGAGATCATTATATAATGATCATCGGGTCAATTCATCAAGAACTATATTAGTTATAACTATATATGCACTGATTATAGGAGCACCTAAAAATATTAAGCTAATACCCAAAGATCTGACAGGAAAAGTCGATAACAACAATAGCAGGGGAGCTTTCGATATCCCAATTCCAACAATGCATAAATTATCCAGCAAAAAAATCAATAAACAAACATTGGACTTGAGGTATACTTTATGCAAAATGGACCTAGTAGACAAATGTAGAAGATTTCATCCCCAAAGCATCAGAATACAATTTTTCTCAAGTGGACATGAAACATTCTCCAGGACAGATTATATGTTAGGTCATAAATTAATCTTAACAAATGTAAAAAGATTGAAATAATATCAAGTATTATTTTTTTTTAACACAGTGGTCTGAACTAGAACTTAATAATAGGAGAAAAAACAGGAAATTCACAAATCAGTGATTAAAAAATATACTACTGAATAACCAATGGGTTAAAAAAAGAAATCAAAATGATAATTACAAAAATAAAAATCTTGAGACAAACAAAAATGAAGACCAAACATACCAAAATTTACAGGATGCAGTAAAAGCAATTCTAAGAGGGAATTTTATAATGATAAACTCCTCCATTAAGAAAAAAAATGAAGATCTCAAATAAATAACCAAACTTTAAACCTAACTAAGCCCAAGGTTAGCAGAAGGAAGGAAATAACAACGAGCAGAAATAAATGAAACAGAGACCAGGAAACCAATAGAAAAGATCAGTGAAACTAAGTCTGGTTTTATGAACAAAATAAATGACAAAACTTTAGCTAGACGTAGATAAAAAGAGAAAAGACTCAAATACAATCAGAAATGAAAGAGGAGACATTAAAATTGACACTATGCAAAAACATATGATCATAAAAGACTACTATAAATAATTATAAGCCAACAAATTGGATAACATAGAAGAAAAATGGGTAAATTCCTAAAAACATACCACCTACCAAGACTGAATCATGAAAAAATAGAAAATTTGATCAAAGTAGTCACTAGGAAGGAGACTGAATAATCAAAAACTTTGCAGCAAAAAAAAAAAAAAAAAAAAAGGAAAAAACCCCACTAGATAAATCNGGAAAAAATCCCAGAAGCAGATGGCTTAACTGGTGAATTCTGCCAAATATTGAAAGAAGAATTAACAGCAATCCTTCTGAAACTAAAAATTGAGAAAGGGGAATTGAAAAAATTGAAGAGGAAGGAATATTCCCAAACACATTTTATGAGACCAACGTTATCCTGATGCCAAATTCAGATAAGGACACTACAAGACAACTAAAGGCCAGTATCTCTGATGATTATAGAAGCAGAATTTCTCAACAAAATACCAGCAAGCCAAATTCAATAGTACATTAAAAGAATTGCACACCATGATCAAGTGGTATTTTGCCCTGGGTTCCAAGGATGGGTCCACTTATGTAAATCATTAAATGTGATTAAATTTAACAACACATTAATAGATTTGAAGATAAAAATCACATGATTATCTCAACAAATATTAAAAAAGGCATTTGACATAATTCAACGTTTCATTGTAAAAACTCTTAACAATTTGGATGTAGAAGAAGCACACTTAAACATATAAAGCCCACGCTTAACAAATCCACAGCTAGTTAGCACTATAACCAATGGTGAAAGGTTGAAAGCTTTTCCTGTAATATCAGGATCAAGACAAGGATTCTGCTTTCACCACTATGATTCAGTGTAGCGCTGGACATCCTAGCTGGAACGGTCAGGCAAGCTAAAGAAAGAAAAGGCATCCAAATTGGAAAGGAAGAAGTAAAATTGTCTGTTTTCAGATGATATTATCTTTTATATAGAATATCCTCCACCAAAAAAAAAAGTTAGTAATAAATGAATTCAACAAAATTATAGGATATAAAAATCAATATAAACTCATACTATATGGTCAACAAACATTTGACAAGCGTGCCAAGAATACTTAATTGGGAGAAGATAGTCTCTTCAAATAAGTGGTGGTGAGAAAACTAGATATTCACATGCAAAAAAATGAAATTAGACCTCTACCTTACTACTCAGACAACTCAAAATGAATTAAAGATTTAAATATAACACCCCAAACTTTAACAATATTGGGTGGAAACACAGGTAAAAACAATTCCTCGACATTGGTCTTGGCAATTATTATTGGAGATGACCAAAAGCATAAGCAACAATGGTAAAAAATAAACAGGTAGGACTACATCAAATTATAAAGCTTCAGCAAAAGAAACAATCTGTAACATGAAAAGGCAACCCATGGGATGTAGAAAATACAGGCAAAGCACATATCTGATAAACAGTTAATATCAAAAATACATAAGAAACTCCAACAGCACAATAGCAACAAAATAATCTGATTAAAAAACGCTCAGAAGACTTGAATAACGTTTTCTCAAGACCTCTAAATGGTCAATTGGTACATGAAATATATCCAAAGTAAATGAAGTCACTATCTCGAAAAGATATCTGCTGTCCCATGTTCACTGCTGCATTATTCACAATAGCCAAGACATGGAAACCACCTACAAGGCCACTGAAGGATGAATGGACAAAGAAAATGTGGCATAAAACACATGTAAGAATATTATTCAGCTATTAAAAAAAGGAGGAAATCCTGCCTTTTGCAACAACATGGATGGACCTTAAGGGCATTATGCTAACTGAAATAGGTCATAAATATATATATTTCCACATATATGTAAACTCTAAAAAGGCTGAACTCATAGGAAAAGAGTAAAATAGTTGGTTGTCAAGGGTAGAGAATGGGGGAAATAGGGAGACGTTGGTTAAAGGGTACAAACTTCCTGGTACACGATGAATAGGTTCTGAAGATCTAATGTACAGTATAGTGACTATAATTAAAAATAAGTAATTATATACTTGAAAGTTGTTAATAGAGATCTTACATGCTATTACCACAAGAGCAACTATAATTATGGGAAGGTATGAAGGTGTTAACTAACTTTATTGTAGTAATCATTTTGTAACATGTACATGTGTAACAAATGAACACATTATATATCTTAAACTTACATGTCATATGTCAACAGTATCTCAAGAAATCTCAAAAATTAATATATAGATACATTTTTCTTATTTATTTATAGAAGTTCTTAAACATGTAGATGTTAGCATACTTGCCTGATCTATATTTTTTCATTATTTTACTTTTAACCATTGTGTGTGTTTATTTTATATATGTCCCTTTGAAAAAAAAAACTTGACGTTTTTGTCTTACCTTAATACACAACCTACCAGCAATTCCTATATATTTCCCTTCATGAATATCCCTTGAGTCAATCCCATTGTCTCCATATTCAGTGCTACCACACTGCCCACTTTACTGTGTTGTGTCACTTGGACCACTAGGTATGAATAGATCTTTCTTATCCAAACATGCTCTCCTTCAATCCAATCTCCATTGTCAAGCACGTCTGAGATTTTAAAAATGTAAATGTGATCATGTCTCCCTTGAATTTAGGAACTCTTTAATTATTGCTCTCTAACATAATCTCCAAATCCCACCATGGATTATAAGGCCCTTCAAGATCTTAACTATGCTAATCTCACCACCCTTATCTTATATTACTCTTTCCATTGGTGTCTATGCCTCAGCCACGCTTTAGCTCTGTTCCTCAAATATGCCATGCTTCTTCTTATCTGTGAGCTTTCACACATACTGTTTCCTGCATCTCTGATAGTTTTATCTAACACATTAATCATTTGCACCCTAATTTAAAATTCATTTATTTAATGAAATCTCAACTGCTCCCGTCCATAAACACCCATAATTCAGATAAAGTTAGCTATATATAAGAAGCTCCAAAAATTTGCCAATGAGTTCTGCTTTTAATACTTTTATTTTGGTGCTTTATAAAATGTATAAATTATATATATATTATTTTATTTATAAAAATATATTAACATGTATATAGTTTATATATTTATAAAAATAAGTACACAAATAATAACAGATAAATGCATAGCCACATGTTCAATATTCAAAAGTAAACCAATAACAAATATACAGAGTAAAAACGCAACATTTTTTCACGTAATTCCTCTATTTGTCCTTCCCCAAATCTCATTTCTTGCCCAAGAGATAACGATTGTTATTGGTTTGGCTTTAGCCTTATGGGCCTTCATTTTTGTTTATTTAAACAAAGAAAGTTTTGTTGTTTTTTAATTTCATTTTCATAAATAACATATTATGTCTATTATTATTACTGATTTCCCCACTGGATAATATGTCTTGGAAACCCCATTTTTAAATTGAATGTATCATCATTTATTTACATGTTCACCTATTGAAAAACATTTGAGTGATTTCTAAATTTGAATTATTAGAAACAATGCTTAAGTTCCTGTACACAAATGTCCATTTGCAAAAGTATTAATATTTCTGTAAAATACCTATCTTAGAAATAGCATTTCTAGGCTATAGGATACGTACATTCTGTTGTTGTTTTCTTCTTTTTTCAAATAATTCTTAGGTATTTTTACACTTTCCAAACTCTTCCATTGAACTTTGGAATCAATTTGTCAGTTCTATTATGAAATTGTGCACACAATTTATTAAAAATGACATGCCAGAAGAATGACATTGAAAGGCATTTGGAATATATATATATTATTACATTTTAAAAAATAGATAACAAAGCTTTTTAAAGAATGGTCCCATTGGGAGGGAAATAAATCTATGTCTCTAGACAGTCCAAAAAAAAAATATGCTAAAACATTAGTAGTGATTATCACTGGTTGATAGGAACTCTGATTTTTATTTCCTTGTATTTTTTAACTGACTCTTACATTTTACATAATGGATATTGTGACTTACACAATATAAAAAGTTATTTCTTCTCAGAACATAAAATGGAAGTCTGTTAACATGCGTATCTCTAAAAGAAGCAATGTATTTGAAAAACTCTTCAATTGAAGCACAGAAATTAGTTTAAGTACAGTCTATTTGCTTCCAGAAAGAAGAGTGGATGTGGGCTGACTAATTTTATCATCCAATTTTCATGTAAATAAAATCCTTTCCTCATTGCCTGAAGATATTATGGTGGGTGGCAGTAAACAAGAAAAGATGAAGTGGGAATTCAATAAAAAAATTTTATTTCAACAGAAAACCCTAATATTGTAGTACACATAAATGTGCTGGATGGTCTCACTTTAAATTTATGACCGGAAACTTCAAGTAGGCCCTTAGGGCTGCCTAGCAAGCCTCCTCCATTTCCCCACCCAATTTGTTCTTTCTTTTGAGCTCTTGCTACTTATTTCACAGAGAAAAACATGCTATCAGGAAATAGCTGCCATATTTTCATGCTTTTTCCAAGTTTACCAGCTTGCCTCTGCTGACATATATTCCACCTTCCTCTCATGTTGGAACAGATTGTCTATAATCTTAAAGTCAGTCCACTCACCTGAAGCCTACACATAATCTTTATTCCAGCACTTACACCTTTTCTTCTATCTGTCTCCATTGCATGAATACAAAGAGAATAAACAACCTCTAAATAGGAAAAATTTTAGTTACATTTAGATTTTATTCTAGATACATTTTTCTGAGTTTTCACGGTGACAACAGAAAATAGAACTAACACTTGCCCTCTTAGGAGCAATGAATTAAGAAGTGTAAACATATAAGGAAGCAACACCCTCATTCTTTTCATCCCATGCATCTTGTTTATTAACAAGACCTCAACGCCAGGTATTCCACTCTCTTATCTCTTATGTTTCCAACTCACTCTTTCTAGTAACATAAATCCAATGAATTTCGAACTCATAAGAATCTTTAACACATGTGCCCTATAAGTTTATACTGCCTATTACCCCTGTCAATTCCTTGTCCCCTTGTCTGACAGCCCTTTTTTAAAGAATTTATTTATTCTCAAGTAAGTTAACATACAGTGTAATCTTGGCTTCAGGAGTAGAATCCAGTGATTTGTCACTTACATAAAACACCTAGTGCTCATCCCAACAAGGGCCTTCTTTAATGTCCCTTACCCATTTTCCCCACCCCATCAACCCTCAGTTTGTTGTCTGTATTTAAGAGTTTCTTATGGTTTGCCTCCCTCTCTGTTTTTATCTTACTTTTCCCATCCTTTCCCTATGATCATCTGTTAGGTTTCTCAAATTTCACATATGAGTGAAATCATGTGATATGATAGCTGTCTTTATCCCACTTATTTTGATTACTATAATATTCTCCAGTTCCATCCACCTTGTTGCAAATGGCAAGATTTCATTCTTTTTCATCACTAAGTAGTATTCCATTGTGTGTGTAGATTTTACATATATATATAGAGAGAGACATATATATATATATATAGAGAGAGAGAGAGACTTTTAAATACACACACACACACACACACACATATATATATCTCCCACATTTTCTTAATCCATTCATCAGTTGATGGACATTTGGGCTCTTTCCATAATTTGGCTATTGTTGGCAGTACTGATATAAACATTGGGGTGCATATGCCCCTTCAAATCAGTACAACCCTTCTTTATTACATTATTCCCAATAACATTCAAAAATGATATACTAGGGGCTCCTGGGTGGCTCAGTCAGTTGGACGGCCGACTTCGGCTCAGGTCATGATCTCATGGTTGGGTTCATGGGCTCGAGCTCCGCGTCGGGCTCTGTGCTGACAGCGAGCTCAGAGCCTGGAGCCTGTTTTGGATTCTGTGTCTCCCTCTCTCTCTGACCCTCCCCTTCTCATGCTGTCTCTCTCTCTCTCAGAAATAAATAAAAAAAATTTTTAAATGATATACTATCTCCTACATTAAAAAATAAGTTATTTATTCATCACCATCCAATTACTAGTTCATATCTCTAATCCTTTCTTTAGTATATTTCAAAAGAAATTTTCTTTTTCTAATATCCATCCTCACATTCTCTCTTGAATGTTTTCTGAGAAAGCTTTCATTCCTACCTCTCCACTAAAGCCATTTTGTTCAAGTCACCAAGGACCTCATTTCCAAAGTCTCTATTACCATATTCAACAGTCAATTGTCAGTCTTTTTGAATCCAGTTTCTTAACAGCACTTGACAAAGGTAATCATGCCCACTTTTAAAATACTCTTCACCTGTCCCTTGAGATCACATACTCACCTGGCTTTTCCTCCTTCTCAGTTTACTATATAAATTTTCCTTTACTTCAGAACATCTAAATATTGCAATGCTCCAGAGTTATCTCTACGTATGAACTTGACCAGATCTATGGTTTTAAATACCATCTATATAATAATTTCTCCAAAACTGTATAGTCTCAACTTTTCCTTTCAACTTTTCCTGTGAAACATACACTCCAAATCCTACTGCCTACTGAATAGCTTCCCTCAGGCAAATAAACATCTCAAGTTCAATTTGTTCAAAACTGAAAACCTTGCATCCTTCCCCAATTTTTCCTCATCTGTATTCTCTAGCTCAGTAAATTATATCACCAGTCACTTAGGTACCTTGGCCAAAATCTTGAAATCATCCAACTCGTTGACCCTTCTTTTCTTTCACACTCTACATCTTATTCATTTGAAAAAAAGGTTGTCTTCACCTTCAGAATAGATCCAATCTCCAAACTTCATCCACCACATCCATAATAACTCCTCCATGATTTCTCACCTCAGCTACTGCAATGCCCTCTGAATTCTCTCTTCTCATAATCATACTCATTATGGTCCATTCTCCATAAGCCATTGGAATGGCAATATAAAATATAAATTACAGGGGTGCCCAGGTGGCTCAGTCAGTTAAGTGTTGGACTCTGTCTCAGCTCAGGTCCTGGTCTCATGATTTCATGGGTTCAAGCCCCACTTTTGGCTCTGCGCTGACAGCACAGAGCTTGCCTGGGTTTCTGTTTTCTTCCCTCTCTGCCCCTGCCCCACTCATGCTGTTCTCTCTCAAAACTAAACAAATTTAAAATAAAATATAAATTACGGCATGATCGTGCTCTGCCTCAAACCCTCCAATGCATTCTCTTCTCACTTAGAATAAATTCAAAGTTCTTACCCTAACCTCTGTGCCTCATCACTTGCTCTACAATATGATCTTCTGACACTACCTCTTATTTAGCACACTCCATTCCCACTAGCCTACTTACTATTCCATAAATACACCAAGCATGTGGTATCTCAAGGCTTTGAGGCACACTAAATTTTTCAGCTACTTTTTTTTCCAGCATGACCTCCTAATTCGATTTAGACTTCTTCTCAAATGTTACTTCCCCAGAAAGGACTTCCCTGACAATTACATATAAAAATAGTAAACTATCCTCCCCTAAAACATAAATAAAAAGCAATAACAGCAAACTCCCTAAACACTGCCTATTCTTATTTCCTAAACTGATTTTATGATTCTCCATTATATTTATTAATGCTAATTTTATATTATACATTTACTTATTTTCTCACCAGACTGTGATGTCTATTAGGAGAGGAATTTTGGTTGTGGCTATATTTCTAATGTCTGGATCAGTGCCTGGCAAGTAATTGGCATTCAATAAATATTTGTTAGATAAATGAATGAAATAAATCATGCTCTATGTGCCGTCTACTTTCTTAATCAGCAGTACTTAAAAATCACGAACCTCATTGCTAGAGCATGCCTTTAGCTTGGACATTTTACCTAAGAATTAGAAAGCCATGTTAACAAGGTGTATAGAATCACAAGAACATTTTTGATATAAAGATCATAAAGATTGAGAAAATATTTTAATGTATGAGAAATAAATGGCTTCTCAGGAGCCCGCCCTGCTCAGTGCTTTTGGCTAGCAAGATAAAGCCTCCAGTCTTTTCAGGAGAATGTCTTTCCCCTAGGTTCCTAGTCCATTGGCAGGCTGTGGCTATAATTTTGTTTGAATGAAATCCCAGGACTTGGGATGCTGAATTCTATTCCCAGCTCTGCTAATTACTAACTGTGTGACTTTAGCCATGTGGCTCCACCTTCTCTGGGTTTCAGATTTCTCACCTGTAAAACTAAGGTAATTATACTGACATTGCTTCCCAGGGATGTTATGAGGAACAGTTAATGATAATAATCATTAAATAATTATTTCCATCTTCATTGGCTATTAATTAAGTTCCACTGTGTGCAGAACTCTATTAACTATTTAAGAAGCAGAGTGGATGTGTAACAAAAAATATATATATTAGACATCATTTTCTGCCTAAGGAAATACCTGTTAGGAAATAGAAGAAGAAAGCAGAAGTATTATACTGAAAATAATAACTGTTCTCTTTATGGCTATGATTTCCTGTCATGTTTTTGCTTTACCCGAAACTTCAGTCTCTCAGCTGTGAAATGATAGAAGGAGGCTACTGTGTCATCATTTCACAGAATTTCAGAGCCTTGAAGGACCACAGCAATTCTCTGCCTCTATCTCAACACTTTCACTCTAGAGATAAAGTAATTGACAACCAGGGAGATTTGACAGTTTTCCAGACTCACTAGGCTGGGTCTCTAATCTCTTGATCCCCAATTCATTGTGCTTATTGATACACTAGGCTGCTCTTTATTGTCCCAAAAAGAGCATGGCAGCCAGATACTGTTGCAGGCAGCATGAATGGCCAGCTCTCTTTTGATGAGAAGCCTAGTAATTTAAGGCTATTAGCTTATAGGTAGTTTGGGCCTTAGCAATGAATTCTAATAGAAGATGATAAATAAAAATTAACAATTTTTGAACTCCTTACTGCTTTCTATTGAAAAAGTCTACTAGACTCTTTGTATCTACTATTTTTAGCTCACCCTCATGATAACCATGAGAGGTATTATCATAGTTATTTAATAAAAGAAAAATGTCTTTATACTTATTTAATAACTGCATTTCTGGGTGTTTATATAATTTGCTTAAAACAATACATTCATTAAGTAATAGAGTTAAGATTTGAACTCAGATTTATCTAGTTCCCGACTTCTTTTTTTTTTTATCACTACATAATATAGACAAAAATTTGTTCCTGAGTGGAAACCTATATATTATTAGCAAGGTCCAGCATATTTTTTCTTAAAGGGACTAATGGTAAACATTTTAGTTAGGTTATAGATCATTAGGTTGCATCTATTCAACTATGCAATTTAGCATGATAAGCAATACATAAACAAATGGGTATGGTTGTATCCCAATACAAAAAATAGGTGGCTGGACTTCAGCTAATTAGAGCTTACCTTTGAGTTTGGGATTCTGACTCTCTGGGAGCTATCTCACACTAACACTAGCACTGTTACTTATAGATAACTGATAGCGATGCAAACTAATTCATGTCCATAGACATGTCAATTTTATTTGTCAGAGATTCAGTTCACTTTCTTCTCCCACTGTGGAAGAAGCCAGTTCCACCTTCCATTTTTACACTCATTTCACTACGCCTCATAGACACATATGCCTATTCTTTTGATTCTCCTTTGAACTGGTTTGACACCTGTTGGTCCCCTTACTTTATTAATGAATTAAATAAATATTTAACACATGTTCAATTTATACTTGAGAGTCATTATATTACTTTTTATGAAAGTGATCCTTTAACAACAAGAATAGTAATTTAACAAGTATAGTAAAATGCATTAGCATACTCCCTCGACTACCTCCTATCTTGTAAAAATATGTCCATCTTCAAAATGACTTCATCTTTATTTTTCTTCTTTTTCTTAGCTTGAGAAAAAGATGAGAACACAAATGTTTTGGGGCCCCTGCAGAGACTTAGAGAGATTCTCTGTGCTTGATACCCTCCACTGGCTGCAAGGTGCCATTATTTTCTTTTCTCCCACACATCATGAAGGTTGTTTCATATCAATCATGTCAGTGCAAGTCATAACATAGAGCATCAACACAATTTACTTGTCTTTTACAATCCAAAGTGGATGGGAAGAAAGAAAGTTGCCAGTGTGATAAAGTGGTCTCCACCACAGATTTGACAGAGGTATTCTCCATTTTATGCTTAGCTGGTGCACTGAAGACAAAGCACATTGCTTCCGGAAATAAACACATTTCTTCCCACTTACCATCCACCTTTCCCTCTCTCAGCTCCTTCCTGAGATGGATTGTTTAGTAATGGATTCACCAGAGCTAGCAAATGACAGCTATTTATTAGCAAGACTTAGAATCCCAGAGTTGGAAAGAAACCTTAAGGGTCATCTCTTTCATGACAACAACTAAAATAGCAATAGTAATATCACAACAGTAATAAGAGCTAAAATGTCTTCATCATTTATTTGTGTCAGGTAATTTCAAATGTTTTATGTGTAAAATGTCTAGGATAAAGCACCTATTGTCTTGACATAAGTATTAATAATCCCCTCTTCCATCGCAAAAGTAACTCTATTTGGAAGACAAATTATATAATTACCCATTTATGTACAGTATCTTTTTTTTNCTACAGTACCTTATTTGATCTTTAAACAATTTTTGAAATAAGTATGATGATGATAAATAAACAAAAGTAATATGCCTAAGAGCATAAAACTCATGAGTAAAATTATGATTTGAATCTTGGAAGTCTGAGCATCACTAACTACCATGTTATTTTTCCAATTGTTAACTCATTGCATCTGAAACAGTACAGCCAAGTGGTTGTCTACTGAGGGTGAAACCACCATCTATGATAGGAACCAGTTCTACCTTTGGATAATCCTTTTTAAAGTTTTCTTGCTTATTAGGCTAAAATCTATTCTCCTGTAGTTTCAGAAACCTGGAGAAAAAAAATTAGAACCAAATCGTAAAAGGCCTTCTTATTCCATGTGAAGAACACTGTATTGTATTTGAACTTGAAAGCAAAAAGAGAGACAAGAAAGTTGCCTTTTCCTTTTAAAAAAGAATATTAAGGCCAGAAGCATTGATTATAAATTATACAGGAGGAGGAGGAGTTTCACTAATCCCCAGGACAATTATTATTAGCATTTTTTCCTCAGCAATTTAGAGCTTTATATATGCTTTTACACTTAAACCAAAGTTTAGAGAAAATGTGGATGAAATACCTATTTAGAAGAATTATGGATGTTTTAAGGATTGTTGATATTTTATCTTTGCCAATACATGGCATAATTTAGTAGAGTAGTAGGTAGACAGGAATTGTCTCCTGAACTTGACTAGCAAGCAGAAGTTCTATCATTAAGATAATGAAAACACACACAATGTGTTTCTCCCCCCATTTCAGAGGCTTATGTGGCAGCCCTGTCAAATTCATCATATTAGACATTATGCTTTGAAGACAGTTCTGTTTTAAAGATGTTTAGCCAACTGCAGAAAACCATGAAGTTGAGATTCAACCAACACAAGATACACAAACATATGAACATGTGTGGGAAATAGGAAAATTCACTGGCCAGTACGGGAAACTTTTCAAAATATCTGAAATAGCTGTAGCTTTTTGTGATGAAGCTAAAGGAAATATGGTTGAGGAAAGCCAAGTACTCACTTTGAAAAACATTTCCCAGATGCATTTTCCTTTTTTCTTCCTGGGGTTTGTGATCAGATTATCCAACCCTAAAGTAGTCAAAACATTCACTTGAGTATATTTATTTTTAAGAGGATTACATTAAATTCACTGTTTTTCATTTAAGAATGGGAGAATTTTGATTGCCAACTTTAGAACCCTCTTAAAAATAACAGCTTTGGAGTTCAGTGTAGCACGGAAGCTTTTAAACTTCACATTCCATTTGCCTGTGGCAACATCTGACCTCTCTCTTCAAGTCTGCCATTTAAATTCCTACTTTATTCCCCCTCACAGCCTTGGAAACAAATCAACAATTACTTTTAAACAGGAATCTATTATAGTTTAAATATCACAGGCTCTTATTTGGTTATAAACATTTTATCTTTAATTAAGTTTGTTTCAAAATCCATGTTTTCAATCAAAGAGAAAATGTACTGTGAAGTTCAAAAATGATTCACCATTGGAAAAGGTGATGTGTTTTAGAATGTTTCCTTGAGATTTTGTGGAACTTGGAATAATAACTTGTTCCCTTTTAGGGGAGCTGTCTTAGTCTGTTCAGCCTCTCTAACACAATACCATAGACCAGCTGGCATATAAACAACAGACATGTATGTTTCACAGTTCTGGCAGTCCAATCAAGTTGCTGGCAGATTTGGTGTCTGATGATGACCTGCTCCCAGTTCATGGATGGCCATCCTCTCACTATGTCCTCACAGAGTGAAAGGGAGAACTTTGGGCACTAATCCCATTCATGAGGGCTCTACCATTATATTAAAGGTTAGGGTTTCAATGTATGAACTTGGGAAGAACACAAAGATCCAGCAGGAGCTATTTGCTTCTATATGTTCTAAATATCAGCTCCACCCCTTTGCACATTCCAAAAAGCACTATTCACACTGAATTCTATGCAATTCCAGTGGATACACCTCCCCTGTTGCCTCTTGGACTTACCAACTCCATGTAACAACTTTGATGACATTGGCTATGATCAAAATTGTCAAGGTCATAAGAGGAACATGTGATAAAATTACTTAAAGGGATTAATTCCAAGGAAGTGTACATCCAAGTTAGAAAACAATGATTAAGTTCGTGGTTTATGCATGGTATATAAGTGGAATTTCAATTTTCTATTTTTTGGATCCTGAAGTTGAGTCAACTTGACAAAAAAGTATTTTAATAGTATTTTAACTGAATAAAATATTTGCTGTTAAAGAATCAAAGTACTTCTGAAACATAAGGAAAAACGTACCACTAGCTCTGTTTATAAACTTAAGTATGGCACTAGCTTCTCCATTTTCTAGAACTTAATTATTTTCTTGCTCATTCCTCCACTTGTCCTAGTAGAACTGAGTTCAGGCTCAACATAGACTACTTCATTGTTTCAGTTTATTGCCAAATAAGTTAACTTTTTAAAAAAATTCTTGGAGGTTCTATGATTACAGAGGTCTTAAAACGACTATCTTTAATAGCCTAGTGACTAGTGTTGTCTATTAGAAAGACCTGGCTGACTATCTGAAGTTTGGACGGATGACTGGTCTAAAACAGGTGTTTACCAGAACAGGTCAGTGAGTAGTATTGCAATTAGGGGATGTCAAGGATATATTGAAAACCCAGTGCATGGCTAGTGCCAATTAAAATACACTGATCTAACCAAAAGCCCATAACAAATTGATCTCACAATGTTCAAATAAATAAATTTGACAGAACTTGGCCATGAAATAGATGTCTATTTTAGCCCAGAGCATGCTCACAACCACCTCAGGGCTGGTAGGTATTGAAAGAAATGTTATTAAGGAACAGAACTCCAGATGCTCCCAGGGACAGAGTTTGTTCTGTTATTATAAACACAATGAAAGACTGACAAGCTCGATGAATGACAGATAAAAATAACAAGCAATAAATGAGATGCTAACATTGACGCTTCATGGAAAGAGGCTGAGCAGCTCTGAGCAAATATGGCAAAAAAAAGGAAAGAAATTTCCTGGAGAATGAGGAATACAAATATCCCCAGAGAAGGCCCAGGGAGGAAGAAAAGGCAGGCAGTCTCCATGTATGTCATTTATGCGCTCTGCCATCCCCAAGATCAGCATATACACTTATTACTCTTTTAGCTTCTAATTATGGGATACTTTGAGCATATACAATACTAGACAAAATGGTAAAATGGACTCTCCTGTACCACCAATGAGCTGTTATCAATTCATGGTCAAACTTATTTAATTCTGATTGCTTCCCACTTCCCATCCCCTTTATTTTTTAAATCAAATATCAAACATCATATAATTTCACCTGTAAAAATTGTTATTTTTGTAAAATGAAAGCTCTTTTCTCTCTCTCTCTTTTTTTTTTTTAATGTTTATTTATTTTGAGAGAGAGAGAAACAGAGGACATGAGTAGGGTAGGGGTAGAGGGTGAGAGGGAACCCCAAGCAGTCTCTGCACTGTCAGCACAGAGCTCGATGTGGATGGGGCTCCATCTCATAGACTGTGAAATCATGACCTGAGCCAAAATCAAGAGACACCCACTTAACCGACTGATCCACCCAGGTGCCCCTGAGAACTTTTATTCCTAACATAGCCATATTATCATGACTTCTAAAAATGTAACAATAGTTTCTTAGTATCATCAAACATGCAGACAATTCAAATACCCAGTTTCATCATAAATGTCAAAGATTTTTTATTTTATGTTCACATTTTGTGTGAACCAGGACTTAAATGATGTCCACATAGTAAAACAGTTTGATAAACTTTCAAGTCTCTTTTTTTTCTCTTAGATTCTCTCTCTCTCTCTCTCTCTCTGTTTCTTTTTCTTTCCTTGGAATTTATCTATTCAGGATATATGGTCCTATAGAATAGCCATGATTTAGATTTTATGGAGTGTATCCTCATGTTTTTGTTGTTTTAATTTTTTTAAACTTATTCATTTTTGAGAGTGAGAGAGACAGAGCATGAGTGGAGGAGGGGCAGAGAGAAAGGGAAATACAGACTCTGAAGCAGGATCCAGGCTCTGAACTGTCAGCACAGAGCCTGACACAGGGCTCAAACTCCCGTACCATGGGATCATGACCTAAACTGAAGTCAGATGCTTAACTGACTGAGCCACCCAGGCACCCCTCATGGTTTTTTGTTCTGTTCTGTTTTGTTTTGTTTTAACATGGCCCTCTGTGCTCTGCATGTCCTATAATTTGGTAGCTGGATTTAGTCTTAATCAAATTTAGTATTGTTTTGGTTTTGGTATTGCTATCTCAGAGATAATATTGGGTTCTTTCATTAGTAGCATAGTACATGTCTAGTTGCCTCTCATTTTAAATACTGGCAGCTGTTGATCTTCAGGTCATAGATCTATTAAGTCCATAATGGTTTCAAAATGACATTTAAGTGCATATATATTAAAACATACATATGCAAAGACATATCACTGCAAAATTACAATATCCTATTTCTATTATTTCCTTTTCTTATATTAGCTGAACTACTTCTTTAAAGAGACACTTACTCTCTAACTATGTGTTTGCCTCATAATACAACTTATATTAAAAGAGAAGAATAAATCCATGATTCTTTTCCTTTAAATTTTAACAAGAGTGAATTGATTCATTATCATTCTCTGCTGGTGATCAATCCTTTTTGAATGATTTTCAAATCATGGATTAAATATACATGAAGTTCTAAATCTTGTAGTTGTTACTTTGATAGGTTTACAAATTATCTCAATTTTGGCCATGAGAGCCTTTCCAAGTTTGTCTTACGAATTCTTTCAACCCAATTCTAGGGCCCACTGATAATTTCCTTGTTATCAGATCTACAGTGTAGGTACAGACTTACCTAAATACACTTACTGTCCCAGATCTGAAATCCACAATTTCTCTAAATGCCCTGGCTCCTTGTGATGTGACCAAACTTGAAACTGAGATTACTCATTGCTTCGGACATGTTTGTTTGTTGTTTTTAGTCCTTCTCATTGGATAAATCAAGAAGTATTTTTGTGACATAATAAGTAATGAAATCATAAAGAAACTTTAAAGTGAAAGTCAAAGTCAATATTATAAGATTTTTACATAACTTCTTACATTTTCATCTATTCCCTTTAATGTCGAAAAATTCCAATTGTCAAGAGCAGTAGAGATGCTAGTATTAAAATGTCATGTGATTACCCAATAATTTCATCCCACGTCACACACAGTGAAACAAAATTATAATACTGATAGCTACCATTAAAAATATGATTACTACAAATTGTATAAATTTTTATTTTGTAGTTCTTATGGCAATTCTATGTAATATATTAGTGAATATTATCAAATTAATGTGTTACAAATAAAGTGAGCTAAACTTTTTCTATGCCCCCAAGGATATGCCTTCGTTTAGTTCATTTATGAATCATTTCATATTTTAGAAATTTAAAGACAGTATTTATTTTTTCATTTTTACATTACATATTTACACAGTTCCAATTTAAATCTATGAAGTCACATTTTCAAAAAGCATAAATGCTATCCTTGTTCTACTTGATTCCTTCCCTTTCTTAGAAGTTAATTTGTTATTTGATAGCTTATCTTTCCATCATTCTTTAGGAAGAGCAAATATTTATATACTATCAACCTTTATGTAAAGGATAGAATATCATATTTTAATATATGATTTTTTTGGGAAATTTGCATTTTTGTTCTTATATTTATCTTAATATTAATACTGTTTTATGATATGCTTTTGAGAATTATATTATTTTACATTGGCACTTTCTGGAGAACATAGACTTTCAAGAATTATTTTGTATTGGTACTTTACTAAGAAGAAAATGAATGTGGCTAATACACTTTTCTTCCCTTCCTTCAACCTCTCCCATAGCATAAAATTTTAAGTTAATATTTTATCTGCAGGTAATAACTGGTATTATATATTTTGATGTGCTCTTCTTATTGTCCTCTTATTTTTAAATTTTTAATACATTTTTAAAGATATTATTTTTAAATAATCTCTACACCCAACGTGGGTCTTAAACTCACAACACCAAGATCAAAAGGTGCATGTCTCCCTGACTTAGACAACCAGGAACCACTATTCTCTTATTATTATTTTTTTTTAATAATTGAACTGCATCTTTTGCCAAAGTATATACCTATGATATGCAATAATTTTGCCTTATAACTATAATTTATTTTTAGTTCCAAATATAATGTTTTTATATACTCAGTCATTTTATGTCTATCTTCCCAATTATTTTGATAATCTAAAGTTTATTCTACAGCAGATGCCTTAGGAAAGCCTCATGGGAATAAAACTCCCTGGGATTTTGATGACTTTAGTTCTATTTTTATTTGGAAAATCAATTTGTCAAGATATAATATGCTTGATTCATATATTCTTTCCTTGAATATATTTCCTTGAGTAAACATTGTCATGTTCAATAAAACATTGCAATTAAAATGCTCTGATGGCATGATCATTCCCTCATATGTGATTTGTTCTTTTTGCCTGGATATACAGTCTATTTTTAAGGTTTATTATATTTTATTAGACTAAGTCTCAGTGTTGATCATTCTAGTGACTTTACAATTTCTTTAATTTCTATTATTAGTATATGAGTCCTTTGATTTCTCTTCTTTGGGAATTCCTATTATGCATATGTGGGGTTTCCTTTGCAGATTTTCTACATTGACAATTTCTCCCTCTTCAACTTTTATTTATCTTGATGAATTATCCATGGTTTTAATTATCATTTATGCTTTTCCTAATTCAATATTAATTTCTGAAATATTTTTCTTTCATTTTAATTCTGCCTTGATTTCTACAATTTCACTTCTAATTTTTTCTATAATTGCAATTTGTGTTATTGTGTCATATTCTCTAATATTTTCCTTAGTCTATTTTAGCTTCTTTTGAAGCAGTGGGTTATAGTTTTATCAGTTTGGATGCTATTTTTTTGTCTCTAGGCATATTCTGTGGTTCTTCCCCACCCCACACAATCTTTTTCCTTGTAATACTTTTGTATGGGATTCAAACATGCTATTTTCCTATTCTTAATTTTCATGTAATTTTTTTCCTACACTTTAAGGAGGAAGGTTGGATCAGTAGAGTTTTGTAGCTCCGTGCTTCCACTTCTCTTGCCTTTGAAGAGTAGTAAAAAATATGGGGTCATAGTCGTAAGGACCTCCAGGTATTGATTCTTTTTCCCATTTTTATCTGCTCCTTCTCCTTTCTTTGTCCTGCCCTGTTCAATACAGATCCAAATCTCAGTATCTTTCCTTATTGTTTGGCTTTGTTACAGAAGGTAGTTAGTCTTAGCCTGTTGGTTTTCAGATACAGACTTTTTCTATTCCTTGATATTTTACTATTAACCTCTTCTGGTGTGTACTAGTCTTTTATTTTCAACTACTAAATTTCCCCATACTATATTCAAATTGCCCCCAGATCTTTGCAGTGAGTATCGGTTAGCTGTTTGGGTTCTATTATTCTTAGTCTTCCAGATGTTCCATTCATTTTCTATTTCACACTGTACAGATACTGATAGTAACTGTTTAGTTGATACTAGTTTGTCTGCACCATTCATATTTGGAGGTTCATTAAGATGTGTGTTCCCCAGACACCTGGGTGGCTCAGTCAGTCAAGCAATAGACTTTTGATTTTGGCTCAGGTCATGATCTCATTATTCATGAGACACAGCCCTGCATAGGGCTCTGCAATGACAGTTTGGAGCCTGCATAGGATTCTTTCTCCTTCTCTCTGCCCCTACATCACTCTCCCTCTCAAAATAGGTAAACAAACAAAAAAGATGTGTCTTCCCCAAATTTTGTTCTATTTGTTTCTTCAACCATCTTTCTAGGAATTTTAAGTACATCACAATCATCAATCCAGTAGTCTCAGTGAGTACATTTTCAAAATAACCTAGTGAATAAATCTGAAAAAATATTTCTTACATACATTAACATTGATCTCATATTGGGATTTTTAGATTATAACTCATAAGTCATCAAAAAGTATTATATATATATATGTCAATGCTTAAAAAATGACAACATCTCATGGTTTTGAATACTGAGGAAACACACCATTGCTTGATACAGAGAGAAAAAAGAAGGAACACCTATAATGATTGATATTTACAATACAGCCAGATCTCATTGTCTAAAGAAGTTTACCATTTACTTCAAGGAGTAAATCAGATAGAAAATATTGTGCCTTAAACTGTTCTGATCAGTCTGAATAGGCAATGTTAGAAAGAGTAACATTTCAAGAAATTAAAATTGTGAAATTACATTTTCCTTATATTAAATAAAGTTATAAGATAGTATTAACAACCATGAAAAACAAGGGTCCCATCTGATATTTTTCATATAGGTATCTATTTCTTCATTTGGTTGCTCTTGTTTAATATTCATTCATTATCTTAATTTCAGTTTCAAAATAACTCTTTGTAATTATTTGCTGTTTCTATGACAGAAGCTGTTTTCTTGTCCCTCTAATATGAGCAATATCCAGTAATTTTCAATGCATAAGGATAAATTTATAGACAATTAAAAATTAACTAGGACCTAAACATGACCAGACAAATCCACCCACAGAGTAAAGCACAAATGTAACTTATCTTCAGCTACGTGGTGGTGACTGGCACACCTGTCATTAAAATCTCCTTTCACTAACTGCAAATCAGGATTCCTTTCCTGGATTTTATGATTTTAATTAAGCTATGAAATGAAATAGTTCCCTAAACTATGTTTGTGGTTATCAAAAGAAAAACAAAACAAAAAAATGCACAGTTATTTTGTTTCTTCCATGAAGATCACAGGAAACTGATACAATATAAGTTTTCACATCACTACTGTTTTGTTGTTTTTTTACATAATAAAAGATGTATATGGAGAATCAAAAGTCATTGCTTTGCAGAATGTTTAATTTTTTAGGCATCAGGGTCTTTATTTGTAAAGAAATTAAAGTATTTGACAGATTTCAATACCAATTTATGATTCAAGTCATCACAAAACAAGAATGGAAAACCCTTGTGTTCCATAAATACCTTCTAACTAAAATTATTGAATGCAGGTATTTGCCCTAGCAGATATCAAAACTGTAGTTTATAAAGTTTTAGGAATTAATGGAGCGTAAAGGATGAGAAATATTGATAAAAGTTTTAAAAAACAGTCTATTGAAATAAAATAAAAGGCCAAGAAATAGAACCAAGTAGACACAAAGACTGAAGTATAATTGAGATGCATTTGCAGAGAAGTCAATGAAGAATAGATTAATCAATAACTGTGACAATTGATTACCTATATGGAAAATAAATCAATAAAATTGGAGCCTTACCTGATATTATAAAGAAAAGCCAATTTCAGGTAGATTCAAGGCTTATATGTGTAAAACAAGTCTTAACAAAATTTAAAAGCAAAATTGTATTCCTAAAGATGACACAATCACAAAGCATGGACTATCAGAGTAAAAACTGATAAATTGGACTATATATCAAAACATAGAATCTTTAAAGAGTGAACATTCAAGGAACACACTAGAAAATGTATATAAAACACTTAAAAATGATAAGGGATTATTACTAGAACACACAAAGAGCTACTTTGTATCAATCCATAAAAGAAGGAAAGAAAAATTTGTATTAATAAGTTTTCTGTTAATGTAAGAAAAAAACGCAACCTCAAAGTAATCAGAAAAATTAAAATGAAAATAATGTATTATCACTTCTCAACAGTCAGGTTAGCAAAGCATGAAAGGCAATTTTAAAGATGCAGTAATAAAAGGGCATATACTACAAAATATCAAGGTATATTATAAAGATATAATAATTAAGAGGGAATGAAATGGGTTCAAGGATATGCAAACTAACCAATAACACAGGATAGAGAGAGCAGAAATAGGCCCATGCATATGGGGTCACGGACTTTTGACAACAATGACACTGTAATTCTGTGACTAGTCATGTGAAAATATGTACTTTGACTCTTATCTCACACCATCAACAAAAAGTCAATTCTGGATGCATCAAGTATTAATTGTGACATGTAAACTATTTAGAGAAAAACAGAAGAAAATCTTTATTCCCTGATTGTGGGCAAAGATTTCTTAACAAGGTATCCAAAATGCTACATATATATTTTTTAAAAAAAGGATATGGCTATAAGAATTTATAGTTATCAAGACACTGTTACCAGGTAGATGCCAAGATCTGGCCTTTACTACCAACCTTCTTGTTCTTACTAACATTTATTTCCATTTTTTCCTAAGCTCCTCTTTCCAGCTTTCCTCTGAACTCGGGCAAATAAAACCCAAAGTCATGCACCAGGTGATGGCCAATGCCCTGACAAGACCTCCCACCAACCCAGACCACCCAGACACTTTGAGCTAAATCTGATTTGTGCCTGCACAGATGGACCATGTGGGGAATGACCTACAATCACCTTTACTTCATTATAATATTAAGATCTCTTCCCAAGGATGAGTCCCAGCCTCCTTTATATAACATACATGTGTCTAGGCATGTTTCCGTGAGGCACATGTGTGACTTTATGCGCACCTCTACATATATCATGGGAGGGCTTCCCTATTTAAATATTCATCCTAACCCTAAACAAAAGGAACCCATTTACTCTCTGGGGAGGATGAGCAGTCATGGCTTTGGATGCCATTCTCCATTATCTCCTTATTTGTTTCAAATAAGCTTTCTTTGTGCAACAACTCAACCTGGTGCATTTTCTGCCCCACCAAGGAGAGAACTCATGTTGGGTCAGTTACAACATAGTTTAGTGGAATGAAAAGCCAACACATGAAATGGGAGAAGACATTCATTATTCTTATATTTAACAGAAGATCCATACCCAGAATAAAATAAAACAGCAAAACAAAACAAAACAAAAAACAGAAGAAAACTCTTACAAAATCAGTAAGAAAAGTCTGACAACATAGTAGATACTGGGCCAAGGAGTGAGAAGACACATCACAAAAGACAGTCTAAACGTATGAATTGGTGTTAAACTTTCCTAGAAATGCAAATTAAAGCCTCAGTGAGAACCATCATATACCTGTCAAAATGGCTTTAAAAAAAGTCAAAATAACCGCTATTTTGAGCACAGCAGAGTAACCAAGACTCTCATGCCCTGCTGAGGAGATGTGATCTAGCAGAGCCAGTCTGCAACACTGTTCTGTGTGGTACGTACCGAAGCTGAAGATATGCAAACCCCAAGACCCATCAATTCTACCTCTAGGTACCTATCCACCCCCAATTTCTACACATGTTCACCAAAGGGCTAGCAATAAATTCACTACAGTAGTACCGGAAATAGCATCCAACTGGTTGCAATCCAATTGCCCATCAACAGTAAATGGATATATAAATATTAGTATATTCACAAAGTAGAATACTATACAACAACAATAATGAGTATCTATAACAAGTTGTAATGCCGATGGTTTGATCTCAAAGCATAATGTTCAACTAACGAAGCCAGATGCAAAGCAATGCATAGCATGTTTCATTAAAAAAACAATTAAAATACATAAAGTGTTTGTGTGCTGTTAGAAAGTGTAATTGTGATTACCCTTTAGGAGAAAATGACTAGAAGGGAGAACAATGTTAACTCAGGATGTTAATATTGGTGATGATATTTTGTTCTTGATCTGGGAGCTGACTACATGAGTAGGTAAATTTATGAACATTTATTCAGATGGATATTTATGATATGTTTACTTCTTTGTATATGTGTGCTCTGGTAAACAAATATTTAAGCAAAAACTGGCAGAACTAAAAAGAGAAATGGTCAAATTCAAAATCACAGCTGGAAATCTATCACACCTCTTTCAATAATTAAGAGACAAAACTATGTTATAAACAAACAAACCCTCTGTGTGAATGTAGAAGCTTTCAACAACTTCATTAGGAAAGGTAACCTGATGAATATAAAGCAAGGAAGAATTACAGAACACACCTGTTATTTTTCAAGTGCATATCAACCATTAAAGGAAATGAACATAGGCAGAGTCGAAAAGCAAGATTCAACAAACTTAAAAGGTTGGAAATCATTCAGAAACTATTTCCTGCCACATTAATGGTAAGCTAAAAATCAATAGCAATAATTAGAAAAGTCCCCAAATAATTGAAAATTAAGCAATATACATTAAAATACTCCACATGTCAATGAAAACTCACAAAGAAAATTAGAATGAATTTCAAACTGAATCAATGAGAAAAAAAGATATGCCAAAACATACTGGAGGCAGCTAAAGCTCTGCTTAAAAGGAATTCATATCAGAAAAGAAGAAGATATGAAAATCAGAAATCTAAATATATAACTTTAGAAGGTAGGAAAGAGCAGCAAATTTAACTCCCCCTCCCCCCAGTACAGATGGGAGAAAATAATAAAAACTAGAACAGAAGTTAATCAAAGTGTATACAGATTTGCAATAATTTTGAGAGAGAGTGAGAGAGAGCACAAGCTGGGGAGGGGCAGAGAGAAGGAGAGACAGAATTCCAAGCAGGGTGGGCGCTGTCAGCACATAGCCCAATGCGGGGCTTAGACTCACCAACTGTAATAAGATCAGGACCTGAGCCGAGATCAAGAGTCAGACACTTAGTCAACTGTGCCACCCAGGTGCCCTGCAATAAAGAAAAAATTTTAAAAACAAATGTTTTTTGAAAAAACTAAGAAAATATATAGATCTATAGTAAGGTAAAAAATGAGAAATAAGGCAAAAATATTAATATTTATATGAGATAGGGGAATAAAAGTAAGGTTCCTACAAATAATAAAATTATCAGAATACTATTATACATACTCAAAAAGTTTCTAGAGGTTGAGAGGGTCTCTGGGCTGATTTCTTTCACATGCATGATAAAGAAATTACACTAATTTAATGTAGTAGCTTCCAGAGAACAGAAAGACAGTGAACAATTCCCAACTCATTTTATGATGATGGCACATCTTTGATACCAAGCACAAGTAACAATATTGATCAGGAGACATTATAGGTACAGGTGCAGAACCAAATGATTCATGACCAAAGTGACACTATAACACGTTGGGTTAAATAGGGTCTTTTCAATATCAGTGTTAGATCAATGGGAGCACTTGATCTCCAATCTTACAGTAAGTAAAACAATCAATTCCAGATTGATAATAGATATCAACGTGACAGGTAAGTCAGTATTACATTCAGAAGCAAACACTCTTTAAAGTGGACCTTGAAGCCTGTCTTTAAAGGAAAAATTAAGTCTGACTACATTAAAGTAGTAATTTTAATCATCATCTAGCCATGACTGAGTGTGAAAAATCAAGTCACAGTGTTAAAGGTAATATTTATTATAGGTTTGTTCCAAAAAAATACATACTTATATAAATAACTACAACAAATTAGTAAGGAAGACCAAATAATCGAATAAAAAAAGGGCAGAATATTTGAACAGCCACTTCACAAAATATCCAGACATCCAGTAATATACAGTGTTCAACATTATCAGTCATTATGTGAATGACAATTAAAAGAATAGGATACCTCTATACATCCACCAGAATGGAAAAATGGAAAAGTCAAACAATGCTATTGACAAGAATATGGAGCAACTGAGACTCTCTTATATTAATAGTGAGGGTAGAAACCAATATAACCACTTTGCTAATGTCTGTAAAAGACAAACAAACTCACTCAATATGACCCATTCAGTTCCAACACCAGATTTGGACCCATTAAAAATGGAAACGTGTTTACCAAAGGTCATCGACCAGTATTTCTATCAGAACACAATTCATAATATGCTAAAGCAACACAAATGTACATCTATAGTAAAATAAATGACAGAATAAATTTGTAGGAGTTTAATGCTGCAGACTAATTATTTCAGGCAACGGGAACAAAAGTTCATGTGAGTTAACAGTAAATGATGTGGAGGCTGACTTATGAAGAGGAATGTCTAAGCTGGAGGGGTCTGAACTAACCTGCCCATGAATTTGAACTTAAAAATGAAAGCAGTTTGTCTGAGAGCCCCATTTTCAGGGACTGCCTATCTAGGGGTGAGGAGAGAAAGGGATTCGGAAACACAGCCCACAGAAACAACAGGGGCCACTTTTTGGTTGTTAACCACATTTTAGACACCTAAACCCTATGAGAACAAACAACTATTACTACACACAAATCCATGTAAAAATCTCCATGGGGGAAGGAAGCCAAAAAAAAAAAAAAAAAAAAAAAAAAAAACAAAAAGAAAAAA